>NW_017670453.1:0-69058 GCF_001879085.1 Nicotiana attenuata
ATGAAGTCTTTAGCTCAGACGGTGTAATGGTCTCGCTTTAGACAAAATAAATCTTTGGCTCAGACGGTGTAATGATCTTTGCCTCAGATAAAAGTAAAATCTTTGGCTTAGACATTGTAATGATCTTTGCCATAGATAAAGAAAGTCAAGTTTTCAAATAAAATGAAGTCTTTGGCTTAGACGGTGTAATGGTCTATGACTCAGATAAAGTGAAGTCAAATCTTCAAACAAAATAGAGTCTTCAGCTTAGACGGTGTAATGGTCTTCGCTTCAAATAAAATAAAGTCTTTAGCTCAGACGGTGTAATGGTCTTCGCTTTAGACAAAATAAATCTTTGGTTCAGACGGTGTAATAATCTTTGCCTCAGATAAAAGTAAAATCTTTGGCTTAGAAAGTGTAATGATCTTTGCGATAGATAAAGAAAGTCAAGTTTTCAAATAAAATGGATTCTTTGGCTTAGACGGTATAATGGTCTATGCCACAGATAAAGTGAAGTCAATTCTTCAAACAAACTAGAGTCTCCAGCTTAGACGGTGTAATGGTCTTCACTTAAGACAAAGTAAGATCTTTAGCTTAGACGGTGTAATGGTCTTCACCTAGGATAAAGTTAATTTTTGGCTCAGACAGGGTAATGGTTTTCGCCTCACATAAAGTCAAGTCAAATTTTCAGGCAAAATAGAATCTTTGGCTTAGACGGTGTAATAGTCTTTGCCTCAGATAAAGTAAAATTTTGGCTTAGACGGTGTAATCGCCTTCGCTTAAAAAAAAAGTTTTTCATTTGAAACGGTGTAAAGTTTTTGCCTTGTTCAAATAATGCTTTCGTCTTGTATGAAGTAATTTTTTTTTCAACATGAGTAAAATCTCGGGTGGGTAAATTTTAATCGCTTCATATTTGCTACTTCTTTTGAACTTTACGGGTGAAAAAAAAAGGATGACACAATGAAATACAAGCTAAAGAAAAAGATAGAAGTTACCGGTCAAAAGAGATAGTAACTTCTAAAATACTTCCTTTACTACTGCAAAAAAAACAGAGTAAAAAAAAGTACAAAAAAATGAGTTTATTCATGAAAGGTTATTTCATGTTAAAACAAAGCAAAATAAAATAAAATAAAATAAAACTCTTCAGAATAGCTAATTCTGTAGGAGCACCACGTTCTGAATATGAGTTTTGAAGAAAATTGATTACGCGACATTTGATTATGTGGGAGGAAGTCCAAAGCTAAGGCAACCGAACCAATTAAGTACTTTCATTATCTTCCAACGCCTTACGGATACTACAGCTATTGTCGCAAAGCTAGACGTACATGTGCAACACAAAGATTAAAGGCTTGGCTTGATTACAATATCCAAAGCAGTAACCAATAAAGGCAAAAGATTTAGCCAAACACATGGGAGTTAGATGCTTACTAAAGGATCTCGTCACCATGCCTATACGTCGTACTCACAATTAGCACATAACAAATAAGACTCAACTCCTAATCCCTCAAGCTAAGGTTAGACCAAACACTTACCTCTTTGAAGTTAGGCCGATATTCCAAAATAGCCTTCTATTCAAGTTCAAGGAGGAGATTCAAGATCAAGCTTTACAAGCCCTTCAATCAAATCAAAATCAAGTTCATCAAGATACTTTACATTCTTGAAGAACCAGAGGAATACCATAGAGATTGTAACACTTTCATTTATTGAAATCAAACACTACATTTGTTACGCAATTTTCCAGTCTTGATTATTTATTTTTCTCGACGCGAAAATTTGTTGTTACAAATTTCTAGCACGCCCAGTGGGACAATCTCTACCTCTCATCTCTTCAAATTACCAAATTTCGAGAACACAGAAATGGCTCCTAAGAAGATCAACTTCAAACTCACTACTGCTAAGGCTACAGATTCCAAGTTTTCATCTGATGTGAAAAACTTGCTGGATGCTACTATGAAAAGCGTAGGACCTGTCACTAGGAACAAAGCAAACTCACTGGGACAACAAGCATTTCAAATGCCGTCTGCATTAGTTCCTATATTTGATATTCAATCCTCAAAGGGGGCAAGATCCTTTCCAACTGAATTGGAAGAAGGAGCGAACATTGCTGAAATTGTTGAAAAGACACTAGCTCTACTTAGCCCTTCTAGATCTAAGAATCTCATCACACAGGGTGATGATGATGTCTTAATCACTGGATCTGCTCCAAGCGCTCCACGTGAGTTGCTCCACCCAAAGTATTGTGTAAGAGAAAATTCGTGATTTGCTCCACCATCCACGACGGTTATCCAAGCAATGGTGACTAATACTTCAACTGTTGAAGAACAACTCGCAAATTTAACAAAGGAAATTGAAGGGCTAACAAAGCATATGCAAGATCAAGATAATCAAATTTGTCAAGCTGACTGATAGAGTTGAAAGCATGATGGAGGGAGATTCAAGTCATGCACCTGGAAAGCTCCCAATGATGCAAGATAAGGGAGACTCATCTGCAAGGCAGACAACGGCTCCTAAAGAATTTCAGATTTCATCTGACGAGGTTATTCCCATTGACCAATTGAAAGACTTCATTATGGGAACCATCAAAGATAAGTACGATGTTGCTGCCAGGTCTTCTCTCGCATATGCAAAGCCATGCACTACGAGAATTGATAGTTTGAAGATGCCTGTAGGTTATCGACCCCCAAAGTTTCAACAATTTAACGGTAAAGGAAATCTAAAGCAACACATTGCACACTTCGTCAAAACTTGTTATAATGCTGGAACCTATGGAGATTATCTTCTCAAGCAGTTCGTCCGTTCCTTAAAAGGAAATGCTTTTGATTGGTACACTGATCTCAAGGCTGATTTTATCGATAGCTGGGAGCAACTTGAACATGAATTTCTCAATCGCTTCTATAGCACAAGGCGAACCGTAAGCATGGTTGAACTCACAAATACGCGTCAATGAAAGGATGAACCAGTTGTTGATTTCATCAATCGATGGAGGAATGCGAGCCTCAATTGTAAAGACAGACTTAGTGAATCTTCTGGAATATAAATATGTATCCAAGGAATGCATTGGGGACTTCGCTACATCCTCCAGGTTATCAAGCCTAAGTCTTTTGAAGAATTGGCTACACGTGCTCATGATATGGAGCTAAGTATGTCTTCAAGTGAAAATCAAGGGCCACCTATTTATGAACCTCGCAATGTGAAGGATAACAAGAAATAAAGAAAGGAGGCAAGTTTTTGCCGAAGTCTGAGAGCAAGGAATCAATGAATGTTAATGCCTCGCCATTAAAGGCCACTACAAAAGTGAGTAAGAAGAAAAGTATGAAGAAAACATCCTTACAGGATAAAGTTGGCCGAAAGTTAACTCTGAAGGAAATGCAAGCGAAAGAATATCCATTCTCGGACTCCGATGTCCCAGCAATTTTTGAAGAACTCATTGTATTGAAACTCATTGAGTTACCCGAAATGAAGTGGCCAGACGAAGCTGGAAAGACTAATGATCCAAATTATTGCAAGTACCAGCGGTTGATTGGCCACCCTATTGCAAAGTTCTTTGTCTTCAAGGAGAAAGTCATGGACTTGGCCGCTGAAGGAAAAATCTTGCTTGAAGATGAGAAAGATAGTTCGAATCAAGTCTCTTTTGTTTTTGGTTCACTTGATCCCATTGTCCTTTGCAATTTTGTCGAAGTACATGAATGTGATGACATCCAAACTACATCATCACCAAATATGATTAAATTTGGTGACTTTGAACCTATCGATGTGAGCAAACCAATGCTTCCCCCTATGGCATATAAACTAATAGTGGAGGAAAGATCTCGAGAGAAAAGTGAATCACGTGATGATGAAACTGATGATGAAGGTTGGATTCTTGTGACTCGGCGGAGACGCTGCAAGAAAAATTCACAAAGGAGTCAAATAAGCAGTTGACTAGGGTAAAAATGGTGAAAAGACCCAAGAAGAAAATGATAAAGAAGAACTGGAAGAAACCAAAAATGGCGGAGAATCACTATTAAAGGCTACGTCTTCCGGTGACATTGGAGGAATTCCTGCCAAGCTGGTTACACCCGCGAGCTTCCTATGAATATATCAAGGCCTCATATTNCTGATTACTCAGTCGGCTGAAAGCCAAGACTGATTGATCTTTGGGGGCTGCTCCATTATTCTACTGCTCTATACATTGTTGATTGTTTGGTCTGCATACTACTGCTCACTTCCCTGCACACTACTGCTCTACACTATCTCATCCTTGACTGGTATGCCCTCTATTTGATTTGTAGCATCCAAAACAATATGCTTTTATACATGCTGCAATTATTTTGGTTCTTCTATGCTTTTACTTATGGTTCTGCTGTCCTTATTGCAACTAGTATGCCCCATGTGTGACTATCCTCCTATTTATCCAGCATGCCTACTGGTTTGCTTAATGCATGTTCTCTCCTACTCCCTAGCCCCAGTACATTCTCAGCATGTGATCATGAGCCCTTTTGGTTGAAACCTGTTCACTGTCTAAGTTTTGAAATGCTTTCCTTTGGTATCTAGGTGCAACTGTGTTGTTACATGTGAGCTATTTACCCCACTCCCCTTTTCCCTGTTTGTGTCTACTGCCTGGAACTATACGAGGTATTTTGGTTCTGAGTTTTGTCAAAACTGTCCCATTGTTTTTCTTTCAAAGCTGGTTCTACATGGATCATTCTTTTTTAAAACTGCTTTTCAACTCAATTTCTTTAAAGAAATTTCTATCACTCTCACTACTCCTAGAGTTTAGGTTGTACCCCCCTTCGTGTAAGCATTGCCTTGGGCACCTTTGAGTACCCATTGAACTTTGATGCACAAGGCTGGTAATTCCACACTGCACTTGTTCAAACATTTTTGTAATATTTGGGTGCTGGTATTGGCCAAGGACCCCCATTGGGCCCTTAGGGAGATTTGCCGCACCCAAACCATGGTCAAGGCTGTGAAACTCGAAAGAAGTGAGGTTGGAAGATTGGGCCTGGTTGAAGGCTCCCTATAGAGTAGCTTCTTATTTTATTTTATTTTCATTATGTAATTCAGCTATCGTGGTTTGTAATAATTTGTAAACAACTTATTGGGGTTATAGTAAAATTGGGAGGGATTATGCATGTTTAGTTTAATTAATGGGTAGAAAACATGTCTATAGGGTTTTACTTACCAATTTGTGCAATAGAAGCCATGCGTAGGACATGCATCTTACACCTAGATATCCTGTTTTAGGCTCTTTACTTTCAAATTGTTATACTCACTTTGCGATCAGTTAGTAATCAACAAATAACTATTTGAAACTACTACCGCATTTAGAGACCATGCTTTAAGAGATTTATGTGCATTAGACATCATGTTATTTAGGTTTGCAATTGCTGAACGCCTCACTAGCTGTTTAATTTAACAACACAAGTTTGTTTGGCTGCGTCTTCTCTTTAAAACTGGAATCAATATGCATGTTCATCGCTTTTTTTTAAGACATGAAGGCAATACATACATCGCCTAGGCAAGCTTTATGCCCAATAATAATAAAAATGATTGATTTTGTTTTACTAGTTTCAAGCTACTCAACCTTTTAAATTTTCCCAACTCTTTTATCCGTCTCTCTGAAGTCCACTCTTTTACTGAAAATCTCTTTATCTGGAAACCTGTTTCGTATTTATATGCTCTCACTAATTTCCTGATTCGTGCTCTATTAAGCTTTTAAATTACTGGTACCTTTCCGCCCAGGATCACGTTATTTTGATACTTGTTTACTTAAACTATTGTATTTTCAAATCCTTTTTTTTAAACGATGTTTTAACAGTTCCCTCACCTTTACTTACTCAACTGTTTTCTTAGTTGTATTTTGTGCAAGTCAAACACTCTTTGGATCACTCAGTTGTGGTTAAACCTTCTGCTAAAACTGATCTTTAAACTCGCGTTCTTTTAAGACCTTAAATGTGTTTGAGGCGTGCTAATTACATGTTTACTTGTGAGGGATCTGCGAGCCTCTTATTTGCCCTTGTATGGTTCCTTTGTGTGTAGTCCTACTTGTTATNTATGAGGATTATGAGCTATGGGTCATCGTAATTATCTCTCGATCAACTACGATAATTTACTAGCGCATTCTCTCGAACTACTCTAGCTGACAATTTGTGCAGCTCTGAATTATTCCACCAAAGTTTCGTTATCTCTAACCCCACTTTTAAGTTCAAGTAATGAATCTCTTTAATTACCCAAAAGTAGTGTTGTTCAACAACAGTCTAACCTAGTATTCTTTCTCAAGCAACACAAGGCAATTAGACACGATTAATCAAGGGCCCATTCAATTAATCAGCATACAAAACGTAGTTGAACAATCATATAATAAACCCGGCTCGATTATAACAAAGTTGAATCAAAACTTCATCCAACCATTGGTTCTATCAACCCTAGATCAAATGCTTAGCTACTCATAACAAAGCAAGATAAAACTACAAAATTGTTCATAATGTGTAATTGCAAGAATTAAAAGGAGATAGAAAAACTCTAATGTTTGGTTGATCTTCTCACAATTGTTCTTGCCTCCAAAGTAGTTTAAAAACCATCTTCCCCCTTTCTTGGGTGAGCTTCTTGAGATTATAAGGGTTTGGAACAAGTTTTCCCCGAGTTACACTTTGGTCCTAAAAGTTTGGGCAATTGCACAGTTCACCGCGGCCGCGACGCGACCGCGGTGAGAGCATAACATTCTGTCTGCGTTTTGTGGCCTGCCGCGGTCCCACCGCGGTCGCGGTGGATTCAAATCCAGCCCCCTTTTTGCTTCTTTCTGCTCGGGTGCTTCTTGCTTGGATGTTTTCTTCACATTATTGACTCCATAGTTCTTCCTAACTTGGATTAGTCCCTGCGAAGCAAAAGAACACCAATTAGAGCATTTTGTTATCATTTAGCCTATATAACAACAATAAAGCATGGTATAATTAGGGTGTAAATATCATCTATGTAGCCTATTATCAATGCCCCACAGTTAAATCATTGCTAGTCCTCGAGTAATCCACCACACTCTATCAAAGTTCCTTCCCTAAGATTTCTCTTTAATGAATTACACCATGAACAATTCACCAAAGTTGCACCTAATAGTGAACAACCTTTGCCTCAAAAGTTGAGTCTCTCATGCCATGCAATATTCGCACTTACTCAAACTACTCTATACAGAAGTCAAAACTTACCTTTCCTTCGTGAATCACATGCCCTCACATCACACAAGAGAGTAGTTCCACAATTAATATTATTACAAACAATTAGGAACTCAGATGGACAAAATTCGCTCACTCTCAAAAAGAACATTCACATGCCACAAAGATGTACCATAGGCTTGCTCGTAGTGTACTACTCTACTAATCGAGCCTATTCAGTCTAAGATTAATTAGGACTTCACTTGGTTGTAATGTAGGCTCATGGATGGGTAGGATATATCTGGATATAGTGACTAACCTCCCTAAGCACTTTTAATACAATCACATTAACCTTCCAATTCATTCTTATGTCAACCAGACGTTCCACCACATTTTATTTTATGACATCTCATTCCTTTAGGTGCATTTGTATCAAGCTATCACTTATCTACTACTACATTTATTCTCTTTTTTTTTACGTGGCGCTTCTTCTTTTACTCTTCCAAAACTGTACCTTTTCTTTATTTCATTGGCTCCACTCAAAAACCAAACCACCATCCCACACTTTAACTTTTGCATATGTCAAGGTCATTCAAGTGCTCATGGGAGGTAAAAGGTGTTCAAACAGATGACTATTCAAATAATTGGGTAAGGTTCGCAATGTGGTTGCCAAAGAAATAAGCTTATAGGCTCAACGGGGTTAACTACGATGTATTACATTTAGGTGGGTTTACTTATATATCTGGCTTAACAAAGAAATGCCTACATCACTTCTAAGACTGAATGAAGCTACTATTTCGCTTTGCAAACACACAGGGCAAGTTCTAGGTATCAAATGTGAAGCATAGAATACAAAACAGCTCACACACACATGGCACATGACTCACTCCAGATTGGTTAATCAAGACACTCTCTTTTGAGTGTTCAAGTCAATTACAAACATACAAATTTAAGGCATTTTAGCAAGAGTCAACCACTAAGACTAGGCTACACTCTAGTGTCGACTGTGTTCAGGTGTATTAACGCCAAGGGTTTCTCTTTCTATTTCAGCTCGTAGCCCATCAATACTAACTAAAAAGTAAAAAAACAAAACAAAAACTACCTACACCCGGTTCAAGCTAAACCCTTGGAAAAGAACCGTGGCCCAAAGAAAAACCAAGGGAGAGTTACTACACTACCTAAAAATAAAAAAATAAAAAAAATCTTTTTGGTATTTTCTCTAGACTAACTTCCCTCAAGAAACTATCTCAAATATCCGTCATCAGGAAGAGTCCTTATATTCTCTTTTTTTTTTGTTCGACTAATGTCCCTCAAGAGACCTGTCAAAAGCTGTCCATCTTCTGGCCAAGTCGAAGTTAACAAACATGACCCTAAATTACCACACAAGCAAAAAAAAAAAACATCATACACAATTATACAATCTTTTTACAACAACATCCATCCCCCACCCCACTGGGAGTTAAGTGTGATCCGGTTCTTTATCCATATGAGCTCTCTGTCTGGCATACATATTGTCTCAAGAAGACTTGCCCAATAGACACTATGTTTGCTATAAGCACGATAATTGTCGATTTCCCCCATGAAAATTGGCAGCCGATACACCCTGCGGATGGCCTCGGGGGATGCATTTACCCGGGTATTGCGTACTGTGACAACCCCATTCTCATGTTCCGGGCAGTTAGCATAAAATTCCCTCACGACCTGTACGTTTGCATCCTCCGGTTCCTCAAAGAAGATGTCCAGCTGACACCTCCTCAACTCAGCAAAGATATTTGAGCATTCCTCTTGCAAAGCTTCCCGGTCAATATGCACCTCCGGTAGCAATTTCTTTGACGCCTTTGCATTGTACCTGCCCTCCGCCGGTTTGGAGACAAACCTAGTGTGGTCAAACTGTGCCACACTAGCTTGACCCTGGCTCTCGAGGAGCTGCCCGGTCCACTAGCGGAGGACCCTGTTGTGCGTCTCTTTCTAGATGGTTGCATTTTACCTGTCAAACAGAGAATCGCCTATCAGTGAGGGTGTGAGTTGTGTGAACTATGGGTGGTTACTTAGACTTCACCACCACCATGGTCACATTAGCCCTTATAACTCTATTGGGGCAATTCCACAAACACCTTGTGGGCAAGACACTATCCTAACACATATAGCTCATATGAATACATAAATGCTTCCCCCAAATCACAATTTACACTTCACAATTCCACCCACAACACTAGTCTTACACACACAAGTACACACATCTCTAGAACATAGTGCACACCCTTCACTACACATTAGGCACAAAACCTATTAAAAAGAAAAAGCAAAATCAAAAGAAAAACTCTAAGAAAAATACTACACAATTAAACATTAAACTACATAAAAACTAGAACAAAATACAAGAAAAGAGAGGGAGAAGCATGCCATACCTGGGATAAGTGGAGAGGTAGAGGAATGGAAATGGAGTGAGAATGGGAGATGGGATTGAATGGGAGAAAAGTGAAGAAGAAGAAGAAGAAGAAGAAGAAGAAGAAGAAGAAGAAGAAGAAGAAGAAGAAGAAGAAGAGAGGAGAGAGGAGAGAGGAGAGGATAGTTGGGTTAGGGTTAGAGAGAGAGAGAAGTTGGGAATTGAGGGTTGGCGGGTGGTTTATTTAGGTTGGGGGGGGGGGTTAACAATATAAATAAAGAAGAAAAAGAAAGAAAAGNTATCAAATTGGAAATAAATATGGGAGATTTGCATTCGAGTGCATGGATGCATGTGATTAATGCAAAGACCTCATATAATATCTTATTAGGAAGGCCATGGATACACGAGAACAAAGTGGTTTCATCCACCTACCATCAGTGCTTGAAATACTGCGAAGGTGGGGTCGAAAAGAAGATAGTTGCTGATGATAAGCCCTTTACCGAGGCTGAATCATAATTTGCCGATGCAAAATTCTGCTTAAAGAATTACGTCTCAAAGGAGGTTAAGGTTGATGATGTGATGTTGACCAAAAGTGTTGTAAAGAAGGTTGATGTCACAACTAGCAAGGAAAAGATTATAGTTGAAGAAGATCAGGTGTTTCATGATAGGAACAAGATGAATGAGGCATCTTCAAGTAAGAAAGTGACTCCTGTTGTTCGTTATGTCCCAAACGCAAGGAAGGTCGAAGATCCATCTTCTGAGCTACAAGGTAATGTGTTAGGAGACTTGACCCTTCCTATCAAGCGAATGGATGCAATTAAGTCATCAACAAAGTTGCTTAAAGGGTTTGTCAAATCATCAAGCCACAATTCGTTTCTAAATCTAGCACTTCCTGCAAAGTGCACAAATGAGGGCTTTGACCCAAACGCCTACAAGTTGTTAGCAAAAGCTTGATATGATCCCAACAAACCATCCAAGTTGGGAAAACTCCCGCGTGAAGCTTCAAACCCTACTCAAAAGATGATGATGGAGAAAGGGTACCAACTGAAGCAATCACGTGAAGGATTGGGTTACAAACAACCCCCGCCAATCCGTATCTCCATTAAAAAGGCAAGTTGTAACTACATTACTGCTAAAAAAGTGTCTACGTTACTTAATAACAAGCCTTTTGTGTTTGACCGACTTACGAAACCAAGGACCTCAGTCTTTGACAGGTTGGGACCGCTGAAGAAGGAAAACAAACTCCATGGAAGTAATGGAAGGATTGGAGCACCTATCTCCCTTAAAAAGGAGATTTTGACCGCAGACTACCCAAGTCAGGTTCCTTCTAGAATGAGGCGAGAGACAAATATTGTAGTTTCGTGTGGAGAGGTCCTCAAAGCAAAGGCTCATACTATAGTCCACACTAAGGAACGGGAGGAAGATGAAGAAAGTGTAGGGTCATCATATCATACCACCATTCGTGATGAACAAAATGCTTCACCCAATACGGAAATCGAGGAAAAGTGCCTTGATATTCATGTATGTCATCACATATATTTCAATGATGATGATCCTCAAGAGGATGAAGATGCTAAAGATGCACCACCAGAGCTTGAAGAAGGGGTGAAGACAACGATTGATACACTAAAAGAAGTCAATCTCGGAGTAGTTAAAGATCGAAAGCCCACATATATAAGTGCCTCTCTAACTGGTGATGAAGAGAGCAAATATATTGAGCTACTTAAAGAGTTCAAAGACATATTTTCTTGGAGCTACAGAGAAATGCATGGTTTAGACCCCAAGGTGGATGTTCATCATCGTGCTGTCAAACGAGGTGCTCGTCCTGTAAAGCAAGCACAACGTCGCTTCAGACCTGAACTGGTTCCCTTGATTGAAACCGAAGTTAACAAGCTTATTGAGGCTGGTTTTGTTTGTGAAGTTAAATATCCTACATGGATTTCAAGCATCGTCCCTGTAAGAAAGAAGAATGGCCAAATCCGAGTTTGTGTTGACTTTAGGGACCTAAATAACGCTTGTCCTAAGGATGAATTTCCTCTTCCTATCTCTGAGCTCATGATTGATGCAACAACTGCATACGAGGCGATGTCTTTAGATCACGCCCAACTATGTCTTCTAAAAGACAAAGCGGTCGTTGCAAATATAATCCGGTTTTAAGTCCGGAGTCAAATCCTCAGGGAACTAACCTATCTAATACTACTCTTGGCAATGCTATTATCAACTCAAACAATTTCCAGATGCAACATTTTTATCAATAAAGGTTGGGTTTTTTGTTTAACCACTTCAAATGATATTAATAATAACAATATGCTAAATCAAAGATAATTCAGTGGTAAAAAAGGTCTAGGGTATTGATTTCCCCAATTGCTAGTTTAAGTCTTAACTCTTTTGCTATAATCTCGCCGTAATACTCTATGAGGATTATGAGCTATGGGTCATCGTAATTATCTCTCGATCAACTACGATAATTTACTAGCGCATTCTCTCGAACTACTCTAGCTGACAATTTGTGCAGCTCTGAATTATTCCACCAAAGTTTCGTTATCTCTAACCCCACTTTTAAGTTCAAGTAATGAATCTCTTTAATTACCCAAAAGTAGTGTTGTTCAACAACAGTCTAACCTAGTATTCTTTCTCAAGCAACACAAGGCAATTAGACACGATTAATCAAGGGCCCATTCAATTAATCAGCATACAAAACGTAGTTGAACAATCATATAATAAACCCGGCTCGATTATAACAAAGTTGAATCAAAACTTCATCCAACCATTGGTTCTATCAACCCTAGATCAAATGCTTAGCTACTCATAACAAAGCAAGATAAAACTACAAAATTGTTCATAATGTGTAATTGCAAGAATTAAAAGGAGATAGAAAAACTCTAATGTTTGGTTGATCTTCTCACAATTGTTCTTGCCTCCAAAGTAGTTTAAAAACCATCTTCCCCCTTTCTTGGGTGAGCTTCTTGAGATTATAAGGGTTTGGAACAAGTTTTCCCCGAGTTACACTTTGGTCCTAAAAGTTTGGGCAATTGCACAGTTCACCGCGGCCGCGACGCGACCGCGGTGAGAGCATAACATTCTGTCTGCGTTTTGTGGCCTGCCGCGGTCCCACCGCGGTCGCGGTGGATTCAAATCCAGCCCCCTTTTTGCTTCTTTCTGCTCGGGTGCTTCTTGCTTGGATGTTTTCTTCACATTATTGACTCCATAGTTCTTCCTAACTTGGATTAGTCCCTGCGAAGCAAAAGAACACCAATTAGAGCATTTTGTTATCATTTAGCCTATATAACAACAATAAAGCATGGTATAATTAGGGTGTAAATATCATCTATGTAGCCTATTATCAATGCCCCACAGTTAAATCATTGCTAGTCCTCGAGTAATCCACCACACTCTATCAAAGTTCCTTCCCTAAGATTTCTCTTTAATGAATTACACCATGAACAATTCACCAAAGTTGCACCTAATAGTGAACAACCTTTGCCTCAAAAGTTGAGTCTCTCATGCCATGCAATATTCGCACTTACTCAAACTACTCTATACAGAAGTCAAAACTTACCTTTCCTTCGTGAATCACATGCCCTCACATCACACAAGAGAGTAGTTCCACAATTAATATTATTACAAACAATTAGGAACTCAGATGGACAAAATTCGCTCACTCTCAAAAAGAACATTCACATGCCACAAAGATGTACCATAGGCTTGCTCGTAGTGTACTACTCTACTAATCGAGCCTATTCAGTCTAAGATTAATTAGGACTTCACTTGGTTGTAATGTAGGCTCATGGATGGGTAGGATATATCTGGATATAGTGACTAACCTCCCTAAGCACTTTTAATACAATCACATTAACCTTCCAATTCATTCTTATGTCAACCAGACGTTCCACCACATTTTATTTTATGACATCTCATTCCTTTAGGTGCATTTGTATCAAGCTATCACTTATCTACTACTACATTTATTCTCTTTTTTTTTACGTGGCGCTTCTTCTTTTACTCTTCCAAAACTGTACCTTTTCTTTATTTCATTGGCTCCACTCAAAAACCAAACCACCATCCCACACTTTAACTTTTGCATATGTCAAGGTCATTCAAGTGCTCATGGGAGGTAAAAGGTGTTCAAACAGATGACTATTCAAATAATTGGGTAAGGTTCGCAATGTGGTTGCCAAAGAAATAAGCTTATAGGCTCAACGGGGTTAACTACGATGTATTACATTTAGGTGGGTTTACTTATATATCTGGCTTAACAAAGAAATGCCTACATCACTTCTAAGACTGAATGAAGCTACTATTTCGCTTTGCAAACACACAGGGCAAGTTCTAGGTATCAAATGTGAAGCATAGAATACAAAACAGCTCACACACACATGGCACATGACTCACTCCAGATTGGTTAATCAAGACACTCTCTTTTGAGTGTTCAAGTCAATTACAAACATACAAATTTAAGGCATTTTAGCAAGAGTCAACCACTAAGACTAGGCTACACTCTAGTGTCGACTGTGTTCAGGTGTATTAACGCCAAGGGTTTCTCTTTCTATTTCAGCTCGTAGCCCATCAATCTAAACTAAAANGTCTCCACACATCTTCTGAGCACTCTTCTTAAGTTGTGAAGACGGTCCTCAAATGAATCCCCCACTACGGAGAAATCATCCATAAATACCTCCATAATGTCCTCCACCATGTCCGTGAAAATGGCTAACATGCATCGTTGAAATGTCGTCGGTGCATTGCACAGCCCAAAAGGCATTCTCCAAAAGGCAAAGATGCCATACGGACAGGTGAATGATGTTTTCTCTCTGTCTTCGGGGGCTATTGAGATCTGATTGTACTCCGAATATCAATCCAAGAAAGAGAAGTGAGATCGCCCAACTAACCTATCCAGCATTTGGTCAATGAATAGTAGGGGAAAATGGTCCTTCCGGGTGGCTGTGTTCAATTTTCAGTTATCCATGCAAATCCGCCATCCCGTGACTGTACGACTCAAGATCAACTCGTTATTCTCATTTTGTACGACGGTCATTCCTCCCTTTTTCGGCACACACTGAACAGGGCTGACCCAATTGCTGTCTGAGATAGGGAAGATGATACTCGCATCTAACCATTTGATCACTTCCTTCTTCACCACCTCTTTCATATTTGGGTTCACCCTTCGTTGATGTTCTCTGGAAGGTTTGTGCCATTCTTCCAAGAGAATCTTGTTCATACAAAAAGCTGGGCTGATACCCTTTATGTCTGCCATGGTCCAACCAATGGCAGTCTTACATTCCTGTAGCACCTGTAAAAGTTGCTCTACCTGCACATCTAGCAAACCGGATGATATAATAACAGGTAAAGTAGAATCAGGACCTAAGAAAACATACCTGAGGTGAGCTGGGAGCGGTTTCAGCTCCAAATTGGGTGGTTCCTCTACTGATGGTTTTGCCGGTGGTGTAGCCCTCTTTTCTAACTCAAGGGACTCGAACTGAGGTTCCCTCTTCCAGAATCCTTGGCCTTCGAGTGCCATGACCTACTCTGCCAACCCTTCACCATCCATCTCCTCTAAATTTGTCAAGCATGCCCCCAATGGATCTTTAGCAGTCAGGGTCTCATCATCTTCGTGCAGGATCACATCCACTGCCTCTACTAGGGAGCAATTAGCATATTCACTGGGTCTCCTCATGGATTGCTGAACATTGAATATGACTTCTTCATCGTTCAACCTCATTTTTAATTTTGCAGTTTCACAATCGATCAGTGCTCTCCCAGTGGCTAATAATGGCCTCCCTAAAATGATAGGTATCTCTTCATCTACTTGGCAATCCAGAATAACAATGTCTGCAGGGAATACAAACTTCCCCACTTGTATCAACACATCATCAAGAATCCTTGTCGGCCTTTTAACCGTGCAGTCAGCTAGTTGCAAAAGCATCAAAGTCGGTCTAGCTCTGCCAATGCCCAGTTAGGTATATATAGCCAGCGACATCAAGTTTATGTTGGCTCCTAAGTCACATAATGCCTTTGCAAAGGCATAACTCCCAATAGTGCATAGAATAGTAAAACTACCTGGGTCAGACATCTTTTGAGTCATGGGTCTTGTCACTACTAGACTGTAGGTCTCTGTCAGAGTTACTGTGGATAGGTCCTGAAAATCAAACTTTTGTGACATTAGGTCCTTCATCATCTTTGCATTGCCTGGCATCTCCCTCAAAGCGTCCATCAGAGGAATATTCAATTGAATTTGACGCAACATCTCCATGAATTTCCTGTATTGATCTTCCTTCTTTTGTTTTGCCAGTCTCTGAGGGAATGGTGCAGGTATCACCCTTTGTGCACTGTTTGCTGGCTTCTCTCTGTTGGGGTTCTGTGGCACAGGAGGTACCACCTGTTCTGCAGCTTGTTCACTCACTTTAGCTTTACCCTTATCATCCTGAACCTGTTCAACCACCACTTCAGTAAGTTCTGCTGATTCATCTACCTATAATAGAACTGGAGTGGCTGGCGTAGTCTCTTTGCTGGATTGTGCAACTTCTTGCTCCCTGTCTAAATCTTTCCCATTCCGGAGATTTACTGCCATCAGCTGATTTGGGTTTTGCTCCTTGGGGTTAATGTTCGTGTCTGCTGGCAATGTTCCCTGGGGGCGGTTGTTTAAGGCCATAGACAACTGCCCCAATTGAGTTTCAATGTTCTTTATCGCTGAGTCATGCACTGCCAACTTTGCCTGCATCTTACCATTTATTCCAATGAGTTGTTGAAGCATACCCCTGATCTCTACCATGTTGTTATCTTGTTGCTGAGGAGGTGGCTGATATGCCAACTGTTGCTGGTTCTGCTGTGGATAGCCTGTTGTCTCTGATATGCCACCACTTGGCCTTGGGGCTGCATACCCCCAGGTTGTGGCATGTTTGGTCTATACTGCTGATTTGGTGCCGGTCTCCACTGCTGTCCTCCTTGTTTATAACCCCCAAAAGTTGTTGCATAATTCATATCCTCTCTTAACCCTTGGTTGTCGCCTTCTCCACTCCATGAACACACATAAGACTGATTAACGCAGGGTGTACACAGTCCTCCATTTGTTGTATCAACAATATGCACTTGCTTTGTACCTATCTCATCAATCTTCTTTGTCAATATACTCATCTGAGTCATGAGTGTGGCTATGTTCTCTACATGCGAATTATTTGGGTCAAGAGGAACTGAATGCACTATTGGTGCCAGTGTTGTACCTCTCGTCATCCACCCTGAATTCTAGGACATCTTGTCAAGAAGTATTTTGCACTCGGTGAATGTCTTACTCAAAAATGCACCCCCAGCTGAAGCATCTACATTTGCCTTTAGATTGTCAGCTAACCCCATGTAGAATCTCTGGCCGAGCATCTGGTCCGGGATACCATGGTGGGGACATTTCACTAGCATCCCTTTGAATCTTTCCCAAGTTTCCTACAAGGTCTCAGTAGGTTGCTGCTTGTACTGCAATATTTCATCAATCTGCCTTGCAGTCTTGTTGGGCGGGTAAAACTCATTCAGGAACTGCTTGACTAATTCCTCCCAGGTGACAATGGAATTTATTGGGAGCGAATTCAGCCAAGTCTGAGCTTCCCCGGTCACAGAGAACGGGAACAGTAACAGATTGATAGCTTCTGGGGTCACATTTGGCTGCCTTTGGGTCACACAAATCGACAGAAAAATTTTCAAGTGTTGTTGAGGGTCTTCAATGTGTGACCCGGAGAACAATCCCTTATTCTGCAGAAGATGCAGCATGTTGTTGGTGATCTGAAATGTCTCCGCTTATATTGGGGGCACAACAATGGCAGTGGCCAGGTTGTCAGCTATCGGTTGTACCCAATCATAAAGTGCAGCTTCTGGCACAAGAGGTGCCACCACTCTGACGTTTGGATCAGCTGGCTCATTCCTGATGTTTCCGTTGACGTTATCTACGTCACCCATGTCAATTTCAAGTTGGCGTGGTTGTTGTGATTGTCGGTTCTTCTTGTTGGCACAGTTCAATGCCCTGATTGTTTTCTCGGGGTCTGAGAGTCCTTCAAGCAGTTCTCCAGTCCTCGAAGAATTTCTAGTCATACACTTGAATCCCACAAGAGTTCAAACGTGAGAATTTCAATGAAAAAAAAATTTGTTTAACACCTTCGAAAATTGGTCTAAACTAATAATTCTAGCACCTACTTCTAAGTTGTAATAAATAACACCGTTTGTCCCCCGGCAACGACGCCAAAATTTGATCACGCCCAACTATGTCTTCTAAAAGACAAAGCGGTCGTTGCAAATATAATCCGGTTTTAAGTCCGGAGTCGAATCCTCGGGGAACTAACCTATCTATTACAACTCTTGGCAATGCTATTATCAACCCAAACAATTTCCAGATGCAAAATTTTTATCAATAAAAGGTTGGGTTTTTTGTTTAACTACTTCAAATGATATTAAAAATAAAAATATGCTAAATCAAAGATAATTCAATGGTAAAAAAGGTCTAGGGTATTGATTTCCCCAATTGCTAGTTTAAGTCTTAACTCTTTTGCTATAATCTCGCCGTAATACTCTATGAGGATTATGAGCTATGGGTTATCATAATTATCTCTAACCCCACTTTTAAATTCAAGTAATGAATCTCTTCAATTACCCAAAAGTAGTGTTGTTCAACAGCAGTCTAACCTAGTATTCTTTCTCAAGCAACACAACGCAATTAAACACGATTAATCAAGGGCCCATTCAATTAATCACCATACAAAACGTAGTTGAACAATCATATAATAAACCCGGCTCGAATATAACAAAGTTGAACCAAAACTTCATCCAACCATTGGTTCCATCAACCCTAGATCAAATGTTTAGCTACTCATAACAAAGCAAGATAAAACTACAAAATTGTTCATAATGTGTAATTGCAAGAATTAAAAGGAGATAGAAAAACTCTAATGTTTGGTTTATCTTCTCACACCTGTTATTGCCTCCAAAGTAGTCTAAAACCCAGCTTTCCCCTTTCTTGGGCGAGCTTCTTGAGTTTATAAGGGTTTGGAATAAGTTTTCCCCGAGTTACACTTTGGTCCCAAAAGTCTGGGCAATTGCACAGTTCACCGCGGCCGCGGCGCGACCGTGATGAGAGCATAACATTCTGCCTGCGTTTTGTGGCCTGCCGCGGTCCACCGTGGTTGCGATGGATTCAAATCCAGTCCCGTTTTTGCTTCTTTCCGCTCGGGTGCTTCTTGCTTGGATGTTTTCTTCACATTATTGACTCCAAAACACTCCATAGTTCTTCCTAACTTGGATTAGTCCTTGCGAAGTAAAAGAACACCAATTAGAGCATTTTGTTATAATTTAGCCTATAAAACAACAATAAAGCATGGTATAATTAGGGTGTAAATATCGTCTATGTAGCCTATTATCATCTTTCATGGATGGTTCATCTGGATATAATCTAATTTGCATGGCACCGAAGGACGAAGAACTTACTGCCTTTCGCACCCTTAAAGATATATACTGGTACAAGGTAATGCCTTTCGGTTTGAAGAATGCTGGTGCTACATATCAACGTGCCATGCAAAATATTTTTGATGACATGCTTCATAAAAATGTGGAGTGTTATGTTGACGACTTGGTAGTAAAGTCAAGGAAGAAAGATGATCACTTGCAAGATTTGAAGATGGTATTTAAACGGCTTTCGAGATACCAACTCAGAATGAATCCGTTGAAGTGCGCTTTTGGAGTTACTTCTGGGAAGTTCCTCGGTTTTATTGTTCAACATCGAGGTATCGAAATTGATTAAGCTAAGGTGGATGCTATCTTGAAAATGCCCAAGCCTAAAGATATTCATGAATTAAAAAGCTTGCAGGGTAAGTTGGCATATCTTAGAAGATTTATTTCGAATATGGCTGGAAGATGCCAACCATTTAGTCACGTCATGAAGAAAGGGGTTCCTTTTGAATGGGACCAAGCTTTCAAAAATGCTTTTGAAAGCATTAAGTCTTATCTGATGAAATCTCCAGTACTGGCAACCCCCATACTTGGAAAGCCATTAATATTATACATTTCAGCACAGGAAAGGTCAGTAGGAGCGCTTCTCACTCAAGGAAACAATGAAGGCAGAGAAAATGTGCTTTATTACTTGAGTAGGATGATGACGCCAAATGAGCTCAAGTATTCGCCTATTGAGAAGTTATGTTTGGCACTTGTCTTCTCTATTCAAAAGATGAAGCATTACTTCCAAGCTCACGTTGTGCTACTCGTCTCAAGAGCAAACCCTATCAAGTTTATCATCTCTAAACCAGTCCTAAGTGATCGATTAGCGAGGTGGTACCTCCAGTTTCAACAATTTGAAATTGTGTATGTTCCTCAAAAGGCAGTAAAAGGACAAGCATTAGCAGACTTCCTAGCTGACCATCCGATTCCAAATAATTGGGAGTTGTCTGATGAATTGAATGATGAAGATGCAATGGTCATAGAAATTCAGCCTCCTTGGAAGATGTACTTTGATGGCGTTGCACATCGTGAAGGAGCTGGCACTGGAATAGTGTTTATCACTTCTCAAGGAGAAGTTTTGACCTATTCTTTCACTCAGACACAACGGTGCTCCAATAATGTTGTTGAATATCAAGCGCTCATACTTGGGCTTGAAATGGCTGTGGATATCAAACAATTGCAATTACAAGTTTTTGGAGATTCCAAGTTAGTGATCAATCAAATTTTGGGTAGCTATGAGGTCAAGAAGCCAGAGTTGGTGCCATATCACAAATATGCTCAAAGATTGGTAAGTTGGCTTGGAGAGGTAACTATTAAACACGTGCAGAGAAAGGAAAATAAGAGAGCTGATGCATTAGCAGCCTTAGCTTCTACATTATCTTTGCCTGATCAGACACAAGTCGTTGTTTGCCAAAGATGGGTAGTTCCTCCACCAAATGACTATGAGGAAGAAGAAAGCGAAGTTGAGCATATTGCTTCCGTTCTTGAGGTTGAAATTGAAGACTGGCGACAACCATTAATAGATTATCTTTGTTACGGTATATTGCCAGAAAATCCTCGAAGGAAAACGAAAATCCGAAGGATACCCCCTCGTTTTCTTTATTACAAGAATACACTCTACAGACGATCATTTGATGGAGTGCTCCTACGTTGTTTGGGGACTGACGAATCCCTTCAAGCCTTGCAAGAAGCACACTCTGGAGTATGTGGTGAGCATCAATCTGGGCCAAAACTTCATTTCCACATAAAAAGAATGGGGTATTATTAGCCAACCATGGTGAAAGATTGTTTGGATTATGCTCGGAGGTGTAAAGCTTGCCAATTCCATGCTAACTTCATACATCAACCACCTGAAGTATTACACCCAACTGTTGCTTCTTGGCCATTTGATGCTTGGGGTTTGGATGTTGTTGGTCCATTGCCAAAGGCTTCTGGTGGACATCTATACATTTTGGCCGCAACTGATTACTTCTCGAAGTGGGCTGAAGCTGTTTCTCTTAAAGAAGGAAAATGTGGCTAACTTCATCCGAGTCAATATTATCTATCGATTTGGCATTCCGCGATATATATTGACAGACAATGTTAATCCATTTGATAACATGTTGATGAATAAAATATGTGATCTTTTTGGCTTCAAGCAACGCAATTCCTCCATGTATTATGCTGCTGCCAATGGACTTGTTGAAGCATTCAACAAGACACTCTGCAACTTGTTGAAAAAGGTTGTTTCTAAGTCTAAGAGAGATTGGCATGAAAGGATGGAAGAAGCTCTTTGGGCATACAGGACCACATATCGCACACCAACGCAAGCGACTCCTTATTCACTTGTTTATGGAGTTGAAGCAGTCCTTCCACTTGAGCGTCAAATCCCATCGCTGCGGCTTGCCATTCAAGAAGGACTCACTGATGAAGAAAATGCTCGGTTACGCCTTGAAGAATTGGAAGCTCTTGATGAAAAGAGAATAGAAGCTCAACAAAGCCTTGAATGTTATCAAGCTCGCTTGTCTCGATCTTTTAACAAAATAGTACGCCTTATATCTTTCCAAGTGGGTGACCAAGTTCTTGTAGTCAAAAGGCCTATTATTACCTCTCGTCGATCTGGGGGCAAAATTCTCTTCTAAGTAGGATGGACCATATATCGTACAAGAGGTATACTCAAGTGGCGCTTACAAGATAGTTGACTCGGAAGGTTTGTGGATTGGCCCCATCAACGGGAAATTCATGAAGAGATACTATCCTTGAAGAAAAAAAATACGCTCCTCGACGCACGAGCATAAACTGCATGTTACTCTTGGCCCGCAAGAGTATAAACTGTGCACGGTCCAAAAAAAAAAATCTGCTAGGTTGAAAACCTCGAAAGAGGTGGCTTAGGCAAAAGTTAGGACATCCAAAAAAAAGACCGCTAGGTTGAAAGCCTCGAAAGAGGCGGCCTAGGCAAAAGTTAGGACGCAAAAAAAAAAACTCACCCATTTCGAACTACAGAATGACTTGATCCTCTTCACCGAGGTACGTAGGCAGTTTAGAGTTTCATTCTAAGTTCAGTCATTTGAGTTCAAAAATATATATTACCCAAGGCATTATTCAAATGAGGTACGATGGAGTATAATTCACTTGATTGACACTTGAAAATTAGGTGGACATGTATTCCTTCGTTGAACTCTCTGTCTTATCTTGATGGGTCAATGGGAGCAACCCCTCCATGTCAAATTGAGGTCTTCGATGGAATGATTGTAGTTTCTTTAATAAGAGGCTAAATATTCAAGTTGAAAGTTCCAATTCTAAGTCAAGTTGATTTTGTCAAGTCTATCACATCATCAATTTGAAGTATTCAAGCCCGCTAGGTCTTAAAATTGCAGTATTCAAGTGCACCAAGTCATCAAATCCATAAAGTACTAAAAACAAAGAAGCTCACTCGTTATAAACTGCAGAATGACTTGATCCTCTTCACCGAGATTGGTATCTTCAAGACAATTATAGTCTTTAGCAGGCTGGAAAGTTTTCAAGACTGTCATGTCTTTTAGCTGAATTTTTCAAGTTGCCAAGTTGAATTCTTCATATTTTCTATATCATTGATTTGAAGTCTCTGCATGCTAAATCTTCAAGTTGAAGTTGAGTTAAATTCTTCTAGTCCGTTAAGTCTTCAACTATCCAAGTCTGCCACGTCTTCAAGTTGAATTCTTCAAAGTGGCTACATATTCAAGTTTAGCTCTTATACTTTAACCTTAAAGTTTAATCATCAAGTTAAAATCTTCAAATCCACTAAGTCTTCAAGTAAAAGACTTCAAATCTGTCAAGTCTTCAAGTAGAAGCCTACAAGTCTATCATGTCTTCAAGTTGAAATGTAAAAAAAGATTCTTCGATTGTGAGGTTATCTTTACTAAAGTAGTATCTTTGAAATTATTTTTTTTTCTACCTGCAAAAAAAACGAGAAACATATCTATATAAAGGAGATTATAAAATTACCTGTGAAGGTTGAAGATGAAGAGATATTCTTGGTGGTCAGCTTTTTGAAAAAAATAAATCATGCTTCATACAATCTTTGATTCATGTATCTCGAAATGAAGACGATTTTTCATTCCTTTGCGCCAAAAGATCAAATCTTTTGGTGGTGAAGTAAAATCTTCAACTTAGACTGTATAATGGACTTTGCTGGTCTTCGTCTTGGGCAAAATATAGTCTTCAGCGTAGACGGTGTAATGGTATTTTATCCTCGGACAAAGTAAAGTCTTCAGCCTAGAGGGTTGTCTTCGCCTAGGACAAAGTATAGTCTTCAGCTTAGACGGTGTAATGGTCTTAGCCTCGGACAAAGTAAAGTCTTCAGCTTGGATAGTTGTCTTCGCCTTTGCGAAATAAATCTTTGGCTTAGACGGTGTAATGATATTTGTCTCAGATAAAAAGTAAAGTCTTTGGCTTATATAATGGTCTTTGCCATAGATAAAGAAAGTCAAGTTTTCAAACAAAATGAAGTATTTTGCTTAGACGGTGTAATGGTCTATGACTCAAATAAAGTGAAGTCAAATCTTCAAACAAAATAGAGTCTTCAACTTAGACGGTGTAATGGACTTCGCTTCAAATAAAATGAAGTCTTTAGCTCAGACGGTGTAATGGTCTCGCTTTAGACAAAATAAATCTTTGGCTCAGACGGTGTAATGATCTTTGCCTCAGATAAAAGTAAAATCTTTGGCTTAGACATTGTAATGATCTTTGCCGTAGATAAAGAAAGTCAAGTTTTCAAATAAAATGAAGTCTTTGGCTTAGACGGTGTAACGGTCTATGACTCAAATAAAGTGAAGTCAAATCTTCAAACAAAATAGAGTCTTCAGCTTAGACGGTGTAATGGTCTTTGCTTCAAATAAAATAAAGTCTTTAGCTCAGACGGTGTAATGGTCTTCGCTTTAGACAAAATAAATCTTTGGTTCAGACGGTGTAATAATCTTTGCCTCGGATAAAAGTAAAATCTTTGGCTTAGACAGTGTAATGATCTTTGCCATAGATAAAGAAAGTCAAATTTTCAAATAAAATAAATTCTTTGGGTTAGACGGTATAATGGTCTATGCCACAGATAAAGTGAAGTCAATTCTTCAAACAAAATAGAGTCTCCAGCTTAGACGGTGTAATGGTCTTCACTTCAGACAAAGTAAGATCTTTAGCTTAGACGGTGTAATGGTCTTCACCTAGGATAAAGTTAATTTTTGGCTCAGACGGGGTAACGGTTTTCGCCTCACATAAAGTCAAGTCAAATTTTCAGGCAAAATAGAATCTTTGGCTTAGACGGTGTAATAGTCTTTGCCTCAGATAAAGTAAAATTTTGGCTTAGACGGTGTAATCGCCTTCGCTTAAAAAAAAAATTCATTTGAAACGGTGTAAAGTTTTTGCCTTGTTCAAATAATGCTTTCGTCTTGTATGAAGTAATTGTTTTTGCCAACATGAGTAAAATCTCGGGTGGGTAAATTTTAATCGCTTCATATTTGCTACTTCTTTTGAACTTTACGGGTGAAAAAAAAAAGGATGACACAATGAAATACAAGCTAAAGAAAAAGATAGAAGTTACCGGTCAAAAGAGATAGTAACTTCTAAAATACTTCCTTTACTACTGCAAAAAAAAAAAGCAGAGTAAAAAAAAGTACAAAAATAAATGATTTTATTCATGAAAGGTTATTTCATGTTAAAACAAAGCAAAAAAAAAATAAAATAAAATAAAACTCTTCAGAATAGCTAATTCTTCTGGAGCACCACGTTCTCAATATGAGTTTAGAAGAAAATTGATTACGCGACATTTGATTATGTGGGAGGAAGTCCAAAGCTAAGGCAACCAAACCAATTAAGTACTTTCATTATCTTTCAACACCTTACGGGTTACTACAGCTATTGTCGCAAAGCTAGACGTACATATGCAACACAAAGATTAAAGGCTTGGCTTGATTACAATATCCAAAGCAGTAACCAATAAAGGCAAAAGAGTTAGTCAAACACATGGGAGTTAGATGCTTACTAAAGGATCATTCACACAGAGTTCTACGGATACTGATCTAGACTACAATTAATGTCGTTTATAATGGAACTGATCTTTCATTATCTTGCACTACATACTGGTTTGATTCTTTAATCACAGGAAGACAAAAAAAAATGGATCTTATGGGGAAAAAAAGAGCCAATAAAAGGAGGAAAGATCAATTAAAAGAAGATTTCAATGTTATCAATAGAAAGTTGTCAAGGATCGTCTCTGTGAGTATTACAGTAAGCATTTAAATTTTGTTGGATTTAAATAATTTGGACCATATTAAATTCAAGACATTAGTCCAAACAAATGGCTAGTAAATTGGGCTACTTATTTAAATCAAATATATGTGTTGGGCTATCCATTTAATTGGACTACGGATTAAATGATAAGTCCACTTCATTAGTCCAAGGTACAAATGGCTATTAGCCCTTTCTTAAAGCTCAGGCTCATGCCACGTGTCTAGTGATGTGGCAATCCAAGTCAAAAGAACAAGCCAATAATATCATGCGGCGTGTCAAGTGACGTGGCAATCCAAGCCAAATAAGTGAGCCAATAAAATCATGTTATGTGTCAAGTGATATGGCAATCCAAAACAAATAAATGAGCCAATGAAATCATGCCATGTATCAAGTAATGTGGCAATCCAAGTCAAAAATCATGCCAAGTGTCTGGATGGTATGGGTCAGTTCAAACGGACCAATCAAATCGCAGAGCAACATCACTCCCTACAACTATAAATAGAGGTCTTCATAAAGCTAGAAGACACCAGAAGTGATAACAAGAAGCAAGCAGAGAGCTCGTGGATCAAACACTGCAGATTTCTCTACAAGCTACAAGTTCAAGCACTCAAGCTACAAGTTCAAGTTCAAGTTCAAGATCAAGAACGAAGCCAAATCAAATACCAAGGCGTTCAAGATCAAATTACTTGTTCGTGATCAAACCCAAATTCAAGTTCAAGGAGGAGATTCAAGATCAAGCTTTACAAGCCCTTGAATCAAATCAAAGTCAAGCTCATTAAGATACTTTACATTCTTGAAGAATTAGAGGAATACCATAGAGATTGTAATACTTTCATTTATTGAAATCAAATACTACATTTGTTACGCAATTTTCCAGTCTTGATTATTTATTTTTCTCGACGCGAAAATTTGTTGGTACAATCATATTTTTCATGAAATATTAGAATTTAAAATATTTCATGATATTGCTTTCACCATTACAGTACGTAACAAGTACTAATATATAGTGTAGGGTGTACAAACCGAACCGGAAAACCGCACCAAACCGAAAAGTCAAACCAAATCGATTAAAAAATCCAACTAGGTTTGGTTTGATTTGGTTTGGTATTGAGTAAAAAAACCAAACCAAACCGACATATAAGTATATAATTTTTATATATACTTTTAAGACTTTATATAGAATTTTCTTTACCAAAATTTTAGAAATATTTGGGATTCTCTTATGGAATGTAATATTTAATAAAATATGAAGTACTCCATTTCAATTAACATTAAATAATGGGTTATATGATCATTTTCTTATCAAGTGTTATTGAAATGCATTAATTTCTTTGTTCTTCCATGTTCATATGTCAAAATTTATTAAATTCTTATGTCTTTTTCGAATTTGAAGTGATATTTCGATAATCTAAAATTAAATATAACTTATCATTAATTAGATATCATATAGTAGATTTTTATATTTAATTATTAAATTCGTTTAACCTTGTAAGTATGCATCAACGAAAAATTATTGTCAGATGACTAAACAAATAACTAGCATGTGTTACTAACGAAATTCTACCAAAAAAATATTTTAATAGATCATATGTTTGTCAATTTTTTCAATTTTTACTAAACATATATTTACTTGTAAAAAATTTAACAAAGTAAGATTGAAATAATATTCACGTAACAAAAAAATCCGAAAAACCCGACAAAACCGAACCAATCCAACCCGATATAGTTGGTTTGGTTTGGTTTTAATAAAAACTGAACCAACCCGGTCCATGTACACCCGTAATATAGTGTACTTCCTACATTACAATATGTTTAGTAGTTGCATTTATTGTAGAGAGAATATGGAATAATTATGGCGCAGCTTCAGCTGACCAAGGACATGACCCTTGGTAGGAAGGTATGGAGGTCGAGGATTAGGGTAGTAAAGTAGGTAGTCTAGAGTGTTCATAAAAGTAGTATTGGTATGCAGTCTCGCTTCTGTGGACAGTAGATTTTTTATGACTAACCGTTGTTTCCTTTCATTATATGGTTTTTTTGGTACTGTCCCTTCTTGCCGATCTATATTTTCATTAATGTGGTGCCTATGCTTTCCTGAGCCGAGGGTCTACTAGAAACAACATCTCTATCCTTACAAGGTAGGGGTAAGTCTGCGTACACACTACCCTCCCCAAACCTCACGGTGTGGGATAAGACTGGGTATGTTGTTGTTGTTTTCTCCAACTTCCTCAGGATGTTCTCTTAATTTGTTTGTATTTAATAAAACCTTCTTATGTCTCATACCTAAGATTCCTAATGCCAATAACATAAGAAATTTTAGACATATTGGTTTATGTAATACAATTTATAAAATAGTGACAAAGATCTTAGCAAATAGACTAAAACCTTTTCTTAATAACATCATCAGCTCTTATCAAGCAAGCTTCCTAAAAAATAGAAGAGCCTCTGATAATGCTATTATTATTCAAGACATTGTTTCAAACTTGAGGAAATTGAAAGGTAAAAAAGGTCAAATGCTGCTGAAAATTGATTTGGAAAAGGCTTTTGATAGTATTGAATGGTCCTTTATTCACTACACTCTTCAATACTTCAATTTCCCACCCAAATTCTCCAAACTCCTTTTGAATTGCATTTCTACTAGCTCAATTTCAGTCCTGGTCAACGGCTCAATCACAAATTCTTTTGAGCTTACCAGGGGTATTAGACAAGGGGATCCCATTTCTCCCTATATATTTATCCTTTGTCTTGAGATGCTTTCTAGGTATATCCACTATCAAGTAGACTTAATGAAGTGGGNCTTTGTGGATTAAATGGGCTCATATCTACTACATAAAAAACAGGCTTATTGAAGAGGTAAGCACACCCAAAACAGCAACATGGGTGGTGATGAAGATCATAGAGGCAAAGGATGAAGTACAGAAGCTGAGGTCAATTCATAACAATCTCATAAACACACTGGACAGCTTTGTGAAGCAAGGCAAATTTCAGATACATAAAGCTTATGTCCAATTGCAGCTTCAATTCCCCAAAGTAGATTGGAAGAGTATTCATCTACATGCACAGATTCATCCTAGGTTCAAGTTCCATATATGGTTGGCTATCCACCAAAGGATAGCAACTGTGGATAGACTTTCCAAGTTTGGTATTCAAGTTCAGTTAGAATGTGTATTCTATGCAAAGACTAGTGGGAAATATTTGATCTACCTATACTTTGGTTGTCCAAGTACGAACAAGCTATGGGAAAGAGTATTGATATGAATGGGCAATGCGAGGCAGATAGGAAGCTGGCAGCATGAACTGAAATGGATAAGCAGTATGGCAAAGAGGAAAGATTGCAGGGCAGAAATGATCACAACATTGTTTGCAATGGTTGTCTACTGCATCTGGCGTGAAAGGAATTCGATGCGATTTAACAAAGGAAGATACAACATAGATGAACTTTGCAAGGAAATTGCAATACATATACACATACAAGGCAGAAAGAAGATCAAATGGCGAGCAGAATTGGAGAATTTAAAAAATATTCCTTAGTATAGAAACTTGTAATTAATGTCAGTATAGTATAGTTTTACTTTGTAATAGTGAATAGGAGATTAATGGTCAGCATTAATCTGGGAATGTAAAGACAGTTTTTGATGAAATAAAAGTCAAATTTTGTCAAAAAAAAGGGCACTAAAAAATTAAAAATAAAAATAATTATTTTTTATATTACGTGCATGAAATATATATTTTGAAAACTTTTATTTTCTTTCATTCTCAATTTTGAAAATAATTTTTTGAGTTTTTTTATTAATATTAAAATTATTAGTACGAACAAATTATTCTAATTATATTTTTAATACGCTTAATATTTTATTATTCCAACATTATATATGCTTTAATACTATTTTTATTTTTTTATTTATAAATAAAACAAATTCTTTTATAGATAAATTCATAATATAAATTAAAAAGAGAAAAAAATTATAATATTAAAAAGTAAAAAAAGGAGTAAAAGTTGATAATTTAGAGGTTAAAATAGGTATTTAGCAACTAAATGTGAGTGCTATAGGTATATTTAAGTGACTTTCTATTGCAAACGAAAGAAAACTGTCTTTAATAGATAATTTCGAATTGAGTAACTATTTGAGTAATGGACTATGTAAAAAAGCTTGATTTAAAAGCGACGTAAGTGCTAACTTTACCTTTGATGTGCATAAAGATGGCCATCAGGCTCGGTTTTTTTTTTTTTATTTTTTTTTTATTTTGAATATTTATATGCGTTGCTAATGCAGAGATACGTGCGAAATATGAACTATTACAAAGACCAAGCTGAAAACTGTTTCTTCATTTTTTCTTGAGCTCAGCTTCTCATTTCAAGAACTTATTGCCAGGAAAATTTATTTGGATTGTTTTCGAGAAGATATTGATAATTGAATCCCTGTTAGTTGTCCTGTAAAGCAGTCAATACTTTCTACATTGCATATAAAATTTCAAAGTTGGCTAGATGTTAGGCCATCTCCAACCTTGCCCCCATCCCCCATAATGGGGGCAATTTTTGGGGTAATTTAACTCGAACCCTCCCCTATTTTTGTCCCTAAAATAGGGGATGAATAGTGTTCCCTCAAATATGAGGTTACACTATTCATCTCCCCCTTATTATTCATCACTTTTATATTATTATTTTATTATTTAATCTTTTAATTTATCTCTTTATATATACTTAATTATGTTTATGTAATGTTTTTATAATATTAATATTATATCTTAACTTTGGTGTATAATTTTGATAAATTAATTTTCGTGCATTTATTATTTTTATGTAAAATTATAAGTTAATTTTATTATAAGNAACTATCGTATGATGCTTGCAATACCTTGGCAAGCTTAGGAAATCAAAGTGTCCTTAGAGACACTATGTTTGGAAACAATGTATTTCATCCTCCTTAAGTATATATATATATATATATATATATATATATATATATATATNATATATATATATATATATATATACCTTGTTTGCTCAAAAAAAAAAAAAAGACAAGTTTTTAACAATTTGGTAGAATGAAGCACAATGTAAATGATAATCTGATGGCTGACTACACTATGAAAAAGTACCAAAACTTGCTCCGCTATAAGTAGCGGTTGTTAATTTTTCTCATTGACTTAATGTAGTAATTTTGAGAATGACGGGTAACATTCAGGATGCAACTCTATCATGTAGTGACATTATTTGAAGGGTATAATGGTCCCCAACTATATGATGACAGATATCACAATATTTGCCTAAATAACTCGAATATAAGAATTTATACGATATATCCATCAGACACATCTTACATATTCGTAGTGCTAGAGAGAATTATATTATACTTGGCTTACCACACTTCTTCCATCAATTCATTCTAGAAGGTCTTTCATGTCAATAAGGTGTATTGAACATTTACAAGAACTTTCTTGATCTGGCTCATCAAATAATAGTTTAATTTGTATTGCTAATCTTTCAAAAAATATATATATAATATGTATATTACCCTTAAATTCCCTTTAGTTTCCTAATTGGAGGATTAATCATATTCCATCTTATTTACTGAATTTTATTAAACATTCATGACTAGTTGTTTAGTTTCATCCGTTACAAAATGTCCTCTCCATTTATTTGAGTACTCTTGGGACAACTCATGGTGTCATGGAATTGGGACACCACATGTCTTCACATACATTATTATGGTTTGAGTATTGTTTACATTCGCCCAACAGGCCTCACGAATTTGTCCCTTGGGCTACACCATGAATCCATAAACGCAAGTAACACATGAGCTTGTGTTGTGCCTAATTGAACTCTTCACCTATCCCTCCCATTATGATGTGGACCCCATCGGTCCATCCTCTGTCATGGGCGTCATATGTATCATATATTTATGAATTGGTGTAAACCTTTCTTATTAGGTTGGTATAAACCTTCATTATTTCCTTTAATGGAAGGGAGGGAAATTTCACAAAACTTTCAAACAACATTGGTAAACACAGATCATTTGAGATCTCTAAAAAATGTGAAGTCAGTTACGTGTTTGTCTTATAGCTGACTAAGCATATCTTGTGTTCATTGCAAAGTACAGCTGAGGCAAAGTCCGACTTTAGTTTTACGTTATCGTGTCGAATAGTATATCTCCCGGTTCTGATGACATACAACTAAACAATTTCTTATTTCAGTCCCACGTTAACTATAACACGTTAAATTATTTTACAAAAAGTTTTTGAAACTACTTAAGTTACACACCATCAAAAATCTAAGTTTTGCTTGCCTTTAATTATGTAAAGTGATTATTAAATTGTAGAGCTAAAACGAACGCAGGAGATATCATTTCCATAAAATCTAAAAGCTCCTAGTTTAGTTTATAATTCCATATAAAGGCAACTTTTTGATGTCCTAAATAAGTTGTTCCTTGTGTCCTTGTCCAAGTTAAAATGCTTCACTGTCCATTCTTAACAAATCACAACCCACAAAGACCACTATCATTAAATTCACATATTTTACAAGTATTTTCCAATGTCCAAAGACCTAAGTGGACGTTTGGACATAAAAATTATAAAATTACAAAATATAAGTGAAGTAAGTGATAATGATATTTGAAATTTGGAGTTGTGTTTGGACATGAATAGTATAATGCATTTTTAAGTTTTTCAAGCTTTCGAAAAAATCCAAAATTCATCTTCAAATGAAAATTGAAAATTTTATGGCCAAACAATGATTTCAAAAAAAGTGAAAAAATTCTTATGTCCAATCAGGCTCTAATAAGATTCTTACCAAAATTTTCAAAATATAGCAACATCAATTAAAGAAATGTATATCTCATGGCCAATCCCAAATGGTAATTGCAGAGACTCTGCTACATAAGGCGATAGGATATGACATCGCACCCTTCAGACATATAGCAGGATTCTCTCCTCCCATAAATGAGAGAAAAGTCTCAACTGCCATACATAAACAAAAGAGGCTTGCTCTATGATGATTTTTTCAATTGAGTCATACAAGTAGTGCAAACACTTGCCCCAATTCAAACGTAAATCATCACAAATAAAAAACCAATATCAGATATACAATCAAATTATATTGGATCCAATGATGTCTTGTATTTACACAGCTACTTTGTATAAAGGTTACTCTGTTCACTTCATTTTACATAAAAGTACGTCAAAATGATGTCTTTTTACACATGAGAGATCTTTACACATGAAACAACAATCCAATAAGATCCCACTAATGGAGTTTGTATAAGATAGAATATATACGACATTACCCCTAGCCCGCCCTTAGCCCAGAGACGTAGAGTGTACACGGACACATAAGAGATCTAAAAAATTACATTTTCTTAATTTCAAGATCGTAAACGACCATGATGACTCATTTCCTCTAAGAAATGAATGGAAGCCTTCTGTAAAACAGAAATTTTTAATATAAAAATGTTATTACTTTTTAGACAAACTAAAATAACTGTCACAAAAAAATTTATCAAACTATCTTTCAACAAGATCAATGTTTTTTTGGCAATACATTTCAGCCACAATGAGATAGCCTTCCCAAATGATACTCACGGAAAGACATGAAAATGAACATAGTGGCTTTTCAATGTAGCTTATGTATTTTTGTTAAGTACTGTTGTTATATCATCTAAACAGCACTTGACCGTCCATAAGCACAATCCAATTATCACAAATACAATATACCAGAATTAACCAAATAAATCATCTACCTCCGTCCCTATGTTGCGTAGGATCTCCAAAATATAGCAGCAAGTGTTGGATCCTTCAACATTGCACTACTTTTGGAAGATCCGACACGCCTTATGCCACATTTTTGGAGAGTACGAGCAACATAGATCCATCCTATAAAGAACACACCTAACAAATTAATCGCCCCTTAAAATTAGGACTTTTTATACCAAAAGAAAACATTTGACAAACAATTTGGACCTAAAATAAGTCTAACAATTACGTATAATTTACAGAAAATCAAGATGAGCAGACTCAAAAGATAATACTATCTATGTCTCTTTTTATATGTCATAAATTCGATTTCAGGAGTCAAACTTTATTTAATTTGACAATGAATCCAAACATAGTATCTTAATTTTTTCTGAAATAAAATTTACATATTTATTAACTATACAAAAAGAACGTTAAGTAACACAGTAATTAATAATTTAAAATATGTTAAAGACAAATAAGAGAATCGCGGTGAAAAAAAACTCGTTTGACTAATAAAATCTAAACACTGACACATAAATTAAGAGCATGATTTACAAATAATTTGCAAGAGGCCTCAGAATTGCAGAATTAACAGCAAGGCCTTTAAAAAGGCCATTCAGTCCCGAAAGATGGTGTTCTTTTAATAATAGATCTCCTCACGGGCCAAAAGAACCAGCAAAAAAAGAAAAATCTTAGTAATATGAATTTAATAAGAAATTAATAGGAATGTAATTCTCATGGCCAATCCCAAGTAGTAATTGCAGAGATTCTGCTCTACAAGGCGATAGGATATGAAATTACCCTCTTCGGATATGAAATCAACAAAAAGGGCTTGATTTCTGATGATTTTTACACATTAGGATTTTACGGGTATTGAATAAAACCCGCCCCAATTTCAAAAGTGAAACCATCATTAACAGAAATAATCAAAAATTGCCAGAAATACACACAATTATGAGCGTAAAACATAGATCACATCTGAAGATTCACTAATTTGTTCTTTTTCTTTTGTTGAGAAAACACACACCTCTAAAAACTAAAAAACAAAAACAAATTAGGTTACAACAAATTTAAGAAATATAACCGTTAGCTACCAATACCATAAAGGTGGAGCCATTGAAGCTGGAGGTGCGAAACCTGTTATGGAGGAAAACCCTAATTCTCTGAAAGGGTAAGGGACGATGCGAGGTTTTTATAGAGGGTACTATGTTAATAGGTTTGGAAAATGGTGTAATGTGGGCTTCAAGAACATCTAGCTGAATATGGGCCAATTTGGGTTAGTTTTGTGGGCTGGGCTGTAGTTTGTGAATTTTGCCGATATAAGCGGAAAATTTTGACAAATAACCAAAAATAACCGCTCACCTAATCGCATAAATTGAAAAGCGATTTTTACATACTTATACACTATTGGAAACTTTATTATCCTTGCTACTCAAGTTTCAATTTAATTACCTCATATATACAAATTTATCAATTATATACACTTTAGGAATTAAATGAGTATTCATTTATATTAGGAATCAATTATTTCTCATCCTTATTCTCTCTCTCAATCTCTAATTCCAGTAATGTAGAGCAAAGAAAAAGAGAGCAACAATTCCACCATTGACAGCCATTAAAAAACTTTGAAGCTTTGAATTCGAATTTGGATTTTCAAAAATCATTATTTGTTTGGATTGGGTGTTGTTCTAAAGAATTGGGAATATTATTTGAAGTTTAAGAGTGTTTTGGTAAAAATTAGACTTGATTTTGGCTGAATTTCAGATTGAAACTAAAAGAAGAAGAAGAAGACGACTACGACGACATGACAAAATTGTAGTAAAGTAGTTGTGAAGTTCTAAAAAAACTGTATTCTGTTGTATATATATATTAAATATTTCTCTCACAGGTCACAATTTGTTTGGCTAGAGAAACAGTTGACATTGTTGCTTCTCTAGACAGTGTTCTAGTTTGACTTTAAAGGTAAATTTTAATTTCACCAATTATAAAAGTGATATCAGTCTTGACAACAACTTAATCATTTTATCAAAAGTGGCGTTAATATTACTGGTCTCTTTTGAAAAGAACCTTGTGATGGAGTAAGAATTAAGTTACAAGAAGATGACCCAAATAAACCTCGATTATGTATAGAACTAGACAACGTCCAAAACGATAGCAGGCTACCACTAGGGATGTTCATAAAAACTCGAAAAATCGAACCAAATCGAAAATCAAACCAAATTGACCAAAAAAATTGATACTTTTTGGTTTGGTTTGGTTTTGGTTTTGAATTTTAAAAAACGATCAAATTTGGTTTGGTTTTGGTTTTAATTAGAAAAAAATCGAACCAAACCGACTATAGGAGTAGTTATTTCAAATTCATTATCACACACACACACNGGGAAAATCATTACTCCAGTGACAATCTTTGCGAACTATGAGAGCTAAAATCTCTGTAATCATAGCGGGGTTAGCATCAACTCGATCCAAACCAGAAATTTGGGTCTGAAGTGATTGTCTATCATGCTGAAAAGATAAATCGTTAGGAACTATTTCTTCTACCAAGGGTTCCTGTATTGGTTCAGAAGCCTCCTTGCTCTTAGAAGATGATTTTCGAGAAAAAGAACCTCTAGTTCTATAGGAAGAACCAGGGCTAGGAGAAGGCATGGCAGAACTACCACCACGAGAGGATCCTAAACTACGAAGTCTCCCACCTCTTCTATGTCTAACAGGAGCATTGGGAAAATTGTCTAAGATAGGAACTCTCTTAGGGTTAGGGTTCGAAGAAGACATGATGAAGAAGAGAAAGAAGTAAACAGAGATTCGCACAATTCAAACGTTCAAGGAAAAAGTTTTATGTGGTAAAAGGTGAAAGAAAAAATTGAATTTATACTGATGGACGACTGTGGTAAAAATTTGTGGAAGAAGGGTTAAGTTTATATAAAAACGACCGTCAAAGACTAAGAAGTGTAATGATGGAAAGCCTATAATAAAGGCAACTATCACTTCGTGAAAGGAGGAGTTGAAGAAGCCTTGGAAAAAGGCTGCAAAAATTGCAAAGCTAATGAGAGGGTGACACGTATACAATGCATTAAATAGAAAAGACAACTGAAGCGTTAGTACTGTCATAGCATTGATTATGGCAAAAATTCCCTTTTTAATGAAAGATCCACTTCCCAAATATTTAATTGATAAATAAATGGAAAGTGGGGGGACTATCTGTATTGGGAAAAAACTGAATTTAAATATTGAAGATGACGTGTCATGACACGTGGACCGGTCAAATAGTCAAAACGTGGTAATCAGTTAGAAGGCACGAGCAATAACAGATGCGGGAGAGAAGATACTTAAAGGCACGAGCTATTATTCAAATGAAACGAGACTCGTACCTGTTCGAGTCATTTAAAGTTCGAAGATCAGAAGGAATTGGAGACATGAACCTGATAGCGAAAAAGAGTCCAAATTCAGCATTAAATGCCAAATACGTTAGAGAATTTGTATTTAATATGAATAATTGAGTAACGTTTCTTTCAATATCATTTATTGCTCGTAATTGCCTCATTAAAACAAAGGCATTACACTTTCTCTTAAAAATTAACTATAAAAAGAGGAAGTCACAACATCTGTAAGGGACACAAAAAAACACTATTGGAATATACTTTGTTTTATTTGCTTTCTGATTATATCATTCAAAATTTCTTTCTTATATACTTTTCCGATTATCAGTAACCCGAGTTCTTCTAAATTCAAACTTTGACCTAAAATCTAATTTTTGGTTAAACACTATTATAATCTCTTTTAGTTCCCCGAACTCTAAATGGTCCTTAAAAAGCACAAAGGCATTGCGATTGACTTAAACATAATATACTTCTTTTAGAAAAACATCGCTACACCAACTTTTGACAAACATAGGTAATGGCAGTGTTGTAGCAATCAGTGTTTGCTAAGCATCATTTTTCATATTTCATCCATTTTGATCAAAATATATATTGTATCCTCTTTCTTTGCAGGCAATTTTTTTTTTATCTTTTTTGGTCAAAAGTTTATTTAGTAGTTTTGACAAAAAGTTACGTGACTTCATGATCTCAATCTTCAATAGCTTTTGACAAAGATGAGCTCCAAAATACTATTGTCAAAATAGTTATTTGGAACATTGTTCAATGTGTATAGGGTCAAATTTGACCCTCAGTATCTCTACGCCAGTAGGTACGCCCAATGAGTGTACGCCGACTAAACGTAGCGGGTACGACTCGGTCGTGAGGACCAAAGCGACATCGTTTAGAACTCAGCGTCTACACTAGGGAGACTTTACCTATCTCTGTAACTTTTTGATTCGTTCGAGAAAGGTCTCCTATTATATAAAGGGAACCTCCACATTGTAAACGAGGCAGCTGATCTAATACAACTCTCTCCTTTTCTGTCTTTCTCTCTATATATCTCTACTTCTGACGAAAATATCTTATGAACATACATTATCATCTTTGCAACACTAGATCTACAACAATATTATCATCTTTGCATCTCTAGGTTTATTATATTTGATTACGATTTACCCCTTCTCTATTTTTTGATTGTTTTATCGCTTACAAAGTACATCGTTAACTTTTGAGCCAAACAATTTGGCGCCGTTTGTGGGGATTTCGAGAATCAAAACCATAGTATCCACCTAGAGATCAACCAACCACCACTCTCTACACCACTCAAAAATAGGAAATGGCCGAAAACAACACAAGATCGAAAGCCATATTGGGTGTCACTACCAATCTCCTAGGCCCTCTCAACGAGGCCTGTGACGATGGCACCCTGAATGAAACCCCAAGCATCACACCAGGTGCAGAGATCTCACCTCCCCATCCGAAGGTCTGACGATCTTACACAACGGAGCTTCCACATCTACAGCCACGGAAGCACCCTCAGCGGTCAAAGAGCTACTGGAAAGATGGCTAACAAGCGCTCTAAGTGGCTTGTTGAAAGGCCACCGCAAAATAACGTCGTATGTACACCAACGGTAGGTACCATTGCTGCAGTGGGAGAACCAGAAGTTACACTGGTAAATAGCATACCCATCGAGACACAAACCAACGATGGCACGCTAAAAGCCATCTTAAAAAAGATGGAAGAAATAAAAAATGAAAATGAGGCGCTCCGCGGTCAGATGAAGGAACATCAGGAGAGGGTCGACAAGATCCCCGGTGCTCCCAAGTTGCTACCAAAACGCGATGTGGGAAGGTTCGTCGAACAACCATACACCGAAGAAGTTGCTCCTCACTCCACCCCAAAAACCTTCAAAATGCCACCATACTTGAGGGTATATGACGGAACCACCGATCCCGAGGATCATCTGATCCACTACGTCACTGCTGTGAAAGGCAACGACCTATCAAAAGAACAGGTACCGTCGGTACTACTGAAAAAGTTTGGCTAGACGTTGACAGGAGGGGCCTTAACATGGTACTCTCAGCTACCGGCTAAAGCAATATCAACGTTCTAGGAAATGGCAGATAAATTCGTCACAGCCCATGCAGGCGCGAAGAAAGCAGAAGCCAGGGTCAACGACATCTTCGCCATCAGGCAAAACGCAGGAGAGGGACTCAGGGACTTCCTGGCAAGGTTTAACAGGGTAAGGATGAGCCTACCAAACGTATCGGAAGGTATGGCAGTCGCCGCTTTCCAGAACGGGCTAAGCAGAAATGGTTCGAGGGCAACCAAGAAACTGCTGAGTCGCCTCATGAAATATCCCCCTACCACATGGGAAGAAATCCACAACGCTTACTGCGCCGAGGTACGAGCGGACGAGGATGATCTAAATGGGCCGACCCAACGGTTAACAGCGATACACTCGGAAACAAGGAGAGATCAACGGAACGAAGGACGACGAGAACAAATCCCTCGTTCCAACAGAGATCGACACAAGCCGTACACCAGATCCTCCCATCCGCCACCAAGGCATACAGATGCACTACAGTGACACGTCGCCCCACTGCGAAACGAAAGAGGTACGCCCCCTTTATTAACCGCCCATAACTTTTGTGTGTCTCCTTCAGAGATAGTGTACGCACTGGAGAAGCTAGGCACCAAGGTGCACTGGCCGCAAAAGATGAAATCAGACCCTGCCACAAGGAAATCAAACGCCCTGTGTGAGTTCCATCAGGAACGAGGACACAAAACCGAAGACTGCATCGGCCTACGGCAAGAAGTGGTCAGGATGCTGAACCAGGGATACCTAAGGGTGCTACTCAGTGACAAAGGAAAAATAAACTTTGCACGCGGACGGGAACAGTCCCACGGACCGCCAAAGCCGCCTTCCCCAGCGCGCACGATAAACATGATCGTCGGAGGCGGCGACGAGGCAGCGATCAATCACGTCAAACTCGCCACCACACACAGACTAAAGCGGACCATCGCCCATGAACGGTATGAGGACTTCGAAGATAGTATCACCTTCGATAAGTCTGATGCCGACGGTTTGTCTTTCCCTCATTATGATGCTTTAGTTATCACTTTACGTATCGCTGATACAGATGTTAAAAGAGTCATGATCGATGACGGAAGCGGCGCCTGTATTATCCACCCAAGGGTCCTCATACAAATGGGACTCGAGGATAAGGTAATACCGCGCTGCATAACACTAACCGGTTTTAACAATGCAGTGGAACGGACGTCCAGAGAAATAGCACTACCCGTCTTAGCAGGAGGAGTCACGCTGGAAACAACTTTCCACGTGATGAACCAAGAAACGGCGTACAACGTCATCATAGGACGCCCATGGATACACGCCATGCGAGCGGTCCCTTCAAGCCACTACCAAGTGATCAAATTTCCTACCCCATGGGGAGTATTCAGCATTCGAGGCGAGCCACGCACCGCACAAGAATGCTACAAAATAGCCCAAGACTGCGCCCACACCCAACAGCTAAAGGGGGCGAGCGCGGAGGCATAGCAATTAGCCGTGTCGGGAACTAAGGTCAACCCGATAACGGACGTGATCAAAGACCCCGACATCGTGGAAGCCTGTAAAGCAACGGTCGAAGACCTCGACCCAGTCCAATTGGACAAAATCGATCCTACGAAGAAAGCCTATATCGGGCAAAGTCTCGCCAACCCAAGTAAGTATTGTGAATTCTTAACTAACCATGCAGATTTGTTCGCTTTTTCCCATTCAGATATGCCGGGAATCCCGCGAGACATCGCCACCCACAAGCTGAATGTCGATACATTACATCCGCCCGTGCGACAGATGAGGAGAAAATTCAACGCCGCTATCAATGAAGCGGTCGGTAAAGAAGTAGACGAGCTACTGGCCAACGGCTCCATCAGGGAATCAAAGTACCCCGAGTGGGTCGCCAACGTTGTCATGGTAAAAAAGAAGAACGGGAAGTGGAGAATGTGCGTATATTTCACCGATCTGAACAAGGCATGCCCAAAAGATTCATTCCCACTACCCCACATCGACCAACTGATCGACGCCACTGCAGGACATGAACTACTGAGCTTCCTAGACGCCTACTCCGGCTACAATCAAATTATGATGGCCGAGGAGGACCAAGAGAAGACAACTTTCATCACCCACCAAGGGACTTACTGCTACAAAGTAATGCCCTTCGGGCTCAAAAATGCGGGGGCTACATACCAGAGACTAGTAACCAAAATGTTCAAAGAGCAGCTCGGTAAGACTATGGAAGACTATATCGATGACATGCTGGTAAAGTCGACAAGAAAAGAGGACCACCTCGACCATCTGAAAGAAGCCTTCGAAATATTGAGAAAATACGGGATGAAACTGAACCCCGAGAAATGCGCCTTCGGCGTGGCATCAGGAAAATTCTTAGGGTTTCTCGTATCACAACGAGGTATCGAAGTCAATCCAGATCAAATCAAGACGATAGACGCAATACCAGAGATACTGAACAGCAAAATTAACATGTGAAAGTCTAGCATGCCATAAATTAATAGACGACTCAATCATATAAGCAGAAACTTCAACTTTATTAATACTTAATTTGAACATGCCCTCACAAGAGTAGCCTTGTCCTACAAATACACTATTCTTAGAGAAAATAATCTTTTCTGCCTCTATTACAGTTTTGAGGCCTTTCTTACTTAATAAACTTGCAGAAATTAAATTCTTCCTAACATCAGGTACATGATGAACATTAATTAAAATCAACTTCTTTTCCAAAGTGAATTATAGTTCAACTGTTCCTTTTCCAAAGACCTTGGCGGTGTCATGATTTCCCGTTAAAACCTTTTCATCACTTGTTGCAACTTCATAATGTTTGAAGAAACTCTTGTCATTGCATACATGAACTGTAGCACCGGAATCATACCACCAATCTGCAGATTTCATAGTTGCTGCCATGTTGCATTCAGTTACCATACTCAGATTCAAGTTGGTAAAAGCAGAAATCATAGCAACAATATCCGAAGAAGAAGCTTGTTGTTGTTCAACATTATTTACCCTCTTCTGTCCAGCATTTTCTTCATTTTTCTGTCTCTTACGAAACCTGCAATCTCTCTTAAAATGACCTATTTTTCCACAAGTATAACATGGACCTTTCTTAATGTTAGAAGAATTTTCCTTTGGAGCAGCCTCAAACTTTCTCTTCTTTCCAGCCTTGTTTCCAGATTTTCCTGAGTTGTTTGCCTTACTAGACTCAACATAATTCACCTTTGAACTAGTTTCCGCAGCATATTTATTTTCATATTTTCGTGACTCTTCTTCAAATCCGAATATGCTTTGTCAACTGGTCCACATTAAAGTCTTCGGAAGAATGTAATAATTTCTTCCTATAGTCATTCCAAGTGGCTGGTAATTTTGCAAGTATAGCAGCCACTTGAAGAGATTCAGAAACATCAACTTTAAAATCTTTGAGTCTAGATATCAAAACCAGCAACTCATCAACCTGTTCCATGATAGATTTCCCATCTATCATTTAAAATTCAAAAAATTTCATTCCAAGGAATCTGTCCGTTCCTTGCTTCACAGCAGTATATTTCTGTTACAAGACTTTCCAGATTTCTTGTGGTGATTTGTGAGGACGGAACAAAACATATAAACGATCAGAAAGTGAGTTTAAAATAAAATCTCTACAGCGCACCTCATCATCTTCACGTTTTTTGTGTGCCGCCTTAATTTCGTCAGAGTCTTCAGCAGTAGGTTCTGGCATTGCAGTAAGATCAGAACTCAGCAGATATGCTATTCCCAACTCCGTGAGAAAGAACAGCAATTTGTCTTTCCAGCGGGTGAAGTTTGAGCCATCAAATCGATCCAGTTTGAACACTTCGAACATCTTGTTGAAACCAGAATCACTACCAGAAGCCTCCATTGCAGTGTTGTTAAATTCCTTAAGATTGTTAGAAATTTATAATAGAATATAGGGACGAAATAATTAGGCTTTGATAGTGTAGTCACTGTCCTTAAGGAATTTAAGTCTCCCAATTTCGTTGCTGCAGGGATTATGGAAGAATTCCTCCAGGATTTTACAAAGCCTCTGAAATTCGAGCACCAGCAATTAACTCGAATTTCCACTTGAACAAAATTTGGTGAATTGAAGATAGCAGAAAAGAAGAAGATACTTTGTTGCTTTTCTGATGATTTTTTGTTTTGGAGAAGAAAAGGGTATTTATAAACCCTTTAGGTGTCTGTTAGGACTAACAGACTCAACATTTGCCAATAGGCACCTTTTAATACCAAAAGTCACCTCTTTTCAAACCCTTTAGGTGTCTGTTAGGACTAACAGACTCAACATTTGTCAATAGGCACCTTTTAATACCAAAAGTCACCTCTTTTCAAACCCTTTAGGTGTCTGTTAGGACTAACAGACTCAACCTTTGCCAATAGGCACCTTTTAAAACAAAAGTCACCTCTTTTTAAAATTAAAACGTTTTAATATTTAAAACGTTTTTTTATTAATTAATAAAATTAATAGATGACTAAAAGAAAAAAATTCGGGCTATTTAATTCTAGTTCCCTCCAAAACATCTTTAAATTATTCAAATCATGTAAGACAAAGAAGTGCTTTTAAACACTTCTTCCTTTCTTTCTTTTTCCAATGAGGGACAAAGCAACCTCTTCTCAAATACTCCCATCAAAACACTAACTAATATAAGCATCTGCAGCTCTCACATGCAGGGGCGGACCTAGTGCATGGACTACGGGTTCCCGGGAACCCAGTAAGTCTTGCATAGACCCTATATTTATATTAAGAAATTCACCAGATATTAATAAATATCTTATTGTGAACCCAGTTATTATTGCATATTGATCTGAAATTACGGTAGAAACCCATAAGCCTCAAATCCTGGATCCGTCTCTGCTCACATGCCTCTTAATTAATGAAACAATTTGGTGTTAGTAAAATATTCCAGATGTTTAGAGTTTATAAACCTATAGTTGACTTGACAATTTCTAAATTAGTTGTTTAATAATGATTACCATATTGAAATAAAATTAATTAATAATGATTACCATATTGAAATATATTATAGAGATGTTATGCATCCTTTAAATTTAATAACTTCTGCCTGTGTAGATAATCAATACTTCGAAATTCGCTCGATTAGCTTGTGTGAGCTCACGACGCTAGTCCAAACCAGGATAAAGGAGGAGAGTTGCAATAAGTTGAGCTAAGATAAAACTAGTCAATTATGATGAATTTACACATATTCATATATCCGACCCCAATTAGTGTGATATTAAATTGTAATTGTGGCACTCTTTATATTTCCTTTGGATAATGATAATGCTGGATTGCAAGTGTGCTCTTTGAGAAAAAGTTTGTATGCCATTAGTCATGGAATTAGTCGAGGTGTGCGTAAACTGGTCCGGACACCATGATTATAAAAAAAAAAATTACATGCATACTGGAATATGTGTTCCTAACTCCTTTAGGTAACGTCTGAAGGAGTTCTGAAGAAAATGAATTGCTCTTGAGCTTCAATTTTAGCATTTGCACACTCACATACAAGTAGCATGAAGTCTAGTTGATTGTCCAACTCACTCAGCTCCTTATTTAATTCTGCCAGTTGCTTAATATTTGTTAAACCTATTTGCTGAATCTTTATTAAACCTATACTTGAATTACAAATTTTAAATCAGCAGGATGACAATTGCCATATTAAAATTGCAACTCGCAGAATAGCTTTGCTCCAGGAAATGGCTGGGTGGATAATTTTAAATCAGTAGGATGACAAGTACCTGGTTAAAAATCAAATTTGCAATATAGCTGTGTTTTTTTTCTCTCCTGATAATGTCGACCACTGCTGACCTTGATATATTTAGCAGTAGTTTTCAAACTTGTCTATTATTTTTGAGAGCCAACTTTATGCAAACTTCTTCATTCAAACACTTCTTGTATAGATCTCTGAAGGTCCTTACTCTACCATCAAGGTTCATCATTTGCATTGCTTCTTATTGTTATTGTTCGATCGAATCTATATTAAGAGTTAAGACAAGTCAAAACTAAAATTAGGTGAATGAACAATAACAATTTAAAAAAAAAAAAAAAAAAAAAAAAGAGGGGGTAATGGATCTTAACGGCATTAATATTTTTCGTTCATTCTTGTCTCAGTGAAGTCTCTTTATACTTCTCAAGGCTCAAACACTAATTGTGCACGAAATAGAAAGAATAACTTGTGTTCTCATTCCAAGAGGTAAGCAATATAAATACATGTACACCAGGTGCTAACTAAGGAAAGAAATAAAAGAGATTCCTACAAATTTGCTATTTATGTACACTACTAAGAAAGAGTCTACATTCATTCTATAATAAGTATCTAGATTCATTCTATAATAAGTGTCTAGATTCATTCTATAACACTCCCCCTCAAGCTGGAACATATATGTTGATCATGCCCAGCTTGTTACAAAGGTAACCAACTCGAGTACCATTCAATGCTTTAGTGAACAAATCAGCTAGTTGCTCTCTCTTCACGTAGCCGGTGGAAATCAATTTCTCTTAAATTTTCTCATGAATAAAATGACAGCCAACTTCAATATGCTTGATTCTTTCATGATACACTGGATTTGAGGCAATATGGAGTGCAGCTTGATTGTCACACCAGAGCTTTGATGGAGTAGGATGCTTCAACCTTATTTCAGTTAAAAGATGGTGTATCCACATTATCTCACATGTTGATTGTGCCATAGCTCTATACTCTGATTCTGCACTGGACCGAGGTACAATATTCTGTTTCTTACTTCTCCATGATATTAGGTTTCCACCGACAAATACACAGTAACCAGTAGTAGATTTCTGTCAATCTTGGATCCAGCCCAATCTGCATCTGCAAAACAATCAATGCGGGAATGCGCGTGATTGCTATATAATATGCCAAGTCCAGGAGCTCCTTTTAAGTAACATAGGATCTGCTCCAAAGCCTCCCAATGTTTGATTGTGGGCGCGGACATGAACTGGCTAACCATACCTACTGCAAAAGCAATATCTGGACGAGTCACAGTGAGATAGTTTAATCTCCCAACTAACCTCCTGTATCTATCTGCATCATTAAATGGTTCGCCGTCATCTTTCATAAGATGCAAATTAGGAACCATTTGAGTACTGCAAGGCTTGGCAGCCAACTTACCAGTTTCTGCTAGTAAGTCAAGAATATACTTTCGCAGAGATAGAAAATCCCCTTCTTGCTTCTAGTTACTTCTACTCCCAAGAAATATTCAATTGTCCCAAGTATTTTGTATGAACTTAGTATGCAAGAAAGACTTGAGAGAAGAGATTCCTGCATAATCACTTCCTATAATCACAATGTCATCAACATATACAACAAGGAGAATAGATCCAGTTGTTGATTGCCTGTAGAAGACTGAATGATCACATTTGCTTTTTTTTTTTAGCCCAAATTCTTGAACTACCTCACTAAATTTACCAAACCAAACCCGGGTACTCTGTTTCAAGCCATATAAGGACTTCTTTAAATGACAGACCTTTCCATACTCCCCCTGAGCAACAAAATCAGGTGGTTGCTCCATATACACCTCTTCATGAAGATCAACATGAAGAAATGCATTCTTAATATCCAATTGATGCAAAGGACAATTCTCAGAAGCTACTAGAGAAATGAACAACTGGACAGAAGTAAGTTTGGCAACCGGAGAGAATGTGTCTGAATAATCCACTCCATAAGTCTGAGCATACCCTTTGGCTACAAGTCTGGCCTTAAGTCTTGCCACAGAGCCATCTGGATTAACTTTGACCGTGAAGACCCATTTGCATCCCACTGCTTTCTTTCCACTAAGTAAATTCACTAAATCCCAAGTATGGTTCTCTAAGGCATATATTTCCTCAAGCATTGCTTCAGACCATCCAGGATGATTCAAAGCGTCTTTCACCATTTTGGGTATATAAATGGAGTCTAGAGACGCAACCAAAGATCTAGACGCGGGGGATAAGTGGTCATAGGAAACAAAATTAGCAATAGAATATGTGGATTTGCAAGTACGTGTACCTTTGCGTAAAGAAATGGGAAGGTCAAGGTCTTCTGGAGGATCAGGCGGAAGAGGAACAAATGACGAAGGAACTGGTGCAGGAGACGTATCATTTGTCTCTCGCCTGCGCGAGTGAACTTGAACAATTGGTGGTCTTACTAACACAGTTGGAGCAGGTGTTGAAGGCACAATAGTCGATTGGTGCTCGATAGAAGAGCTAGGAGATGAAGCAACATCATCTGATTGTTCTGTCAAAGTACGGTAACCTGATATACTAGCCACTTATCTTTCTCTCCTTGACTTGTAGAAACGGGACGTGCATAGAAGAATGGGATAGTCTCTGAAAACACCACATCAATTGACACCAGATATTTGCCAAGTTCAGTAGAATAACACCGATACCCCTTCTAAAGGCAAGAATAACCAAGAAAAATACACTTCAATGCCTTGGGATCCAACTTGGTAACAGATGGTCGAACATCTTGAACATAACTTGTGCTTCCAAACACCTTAGGTTCCACAGGAAATAATGACTTATTTGGAAAAAGAATACTGCAAGCCATATTACCTCCAAGCATAGTAGATGGCATGCGATTAATCAAAAAGCAAGCCGTGGAGACCGCATCAGCCCAGAACTATTTAGGAACTTTCATTTGGAACAGAAGTGCCCAAGCTGTCTCACATAGATGCCTATTCTTCCTTTCAGCAACTCCATTTTTAGAGGGTGTATCAACACATGAAGACTAGGTCAAGATAAGAAAGATAAGAATGGTATTAGATAGATGTCTTCTTCTTTACTGAGGGAGTAGGTATGGGGCGCCCTTACTTTTTGAATGGGTTGATGTAGTAAACTATGTTGTCTCATGTAAAACCGAAATAACTCTGACATGTATTCTTTAGCATTATCACTCCTTAGAATACGCACCGAAGCATTGAATTGAGTTTTGACTTCAGCACAAAAGGCAGAAAAGTGAGTAAACACTTCTGAGCGACTCTGCATAAAGTAAATCCAAGTCATTCGGGAAAAATCATCTACAAAAGTGAAAAAATACTTATGTCCAATTTTAGAAACAACAGGACATGGTCCCCAAACATCAGAATGGACTAACTCAAAAGCTGACTCGGCTGGCTTGTTAACCCTTGGACCTAACGAGATGCGATGACATTTTGCAAATCGACAAGACTCACAATCCAATGAAGAAATATTCTGAAACTGAGGATAGAGCTTCTTCAACAAATGTAAAGAGGGATGCTCCAATCGACAATGTGCTTCAAAAGGTGATACGACACTAGAGTATGCAATAGACTGTGGCTCCCATTCATCAAGGATATAGAGATCACCAGATAAATACCCTGTACAATAATTTGCTTCGTTGTAAGATCAAGAAATAAACAATATGATTGGGAAAGAACGCTACACAACAATTAAGGTCTCTGGTGATTTTACTAACAGAAACCAAATTAAAGGCCGAGTTTGGTAGACTTAATACAGATGACAGGGTAATAGAGGAAGTCGGTTTAACAGTCCTAGATCCAACACTGCTACAAGTTGTTCCATCAGCTACAGTAACTGAAGAGGGTGCTTTGTGTGATCGAAAGCTAGAAAACATATTTGGATTACCTGTCATGTGATTTGTGGCACTTGAGTCAATCACCCATTTGTTTGAAGAGGTGATAAGACATGTCTTATCTGACCCGACAAAAGCAGTAACTGAAGAAGATTCCTTAATTGATTTATGATATTGAAGGAAGTCAAAAAATTCATCCGAAACCAGGATTGTTGGACTAGAAGTTGTATCACTATTTCCTCCTTGCTTACTATTTATAGTCATCCTATTTCCAACTAATAAAACTCACTGTATCAAAATAAGTGATAGAGAATCCAACTGAAAGACCCAAACAGAATATATTTGAAAGCAGAAATCAAACAATACTTGAAAAGACAGTAGCCAGTGCAATCAAAAACCTGAGAATAGCCAAACTCAAGGTTGCACTCAAAAAGACAATTTTTGAAATCTAACCAAGCTTCAGATAACCTCCAAGAGACAATATCAAATCACAAATTGGTGAGCAACAATCCAGTTCACTGTTGCACTTGTAGAAAACCTAAACCAATTCCTAGAATCAAAATAACAATCAGCAACTAATAAAAAAATTTCAAACCTGACCATAAAGAATGTTCACATATTCAGGTTTCAAGGCTCTTCTTCTCCAAAATGTGGTCCAATCACCACATGACCACCACAATTCAACCAAAACTTCGAGGCAAAGTCGTAACGAGAAGCTAGACCAAGATTGGTTCACGAACGCGCCTCCACACGCAGCTTAAACAGAAGTATCTCAGGCAGTTTCGTCGGCACGTGAGACGCACGTGCTTCTCCTCCGACCACCAGATTTTGAGGTTTTGCAGATCGGGGGAGTTTCTGATCTAAGTCCGACAAATCAGGATACCCTGCTCTGATACCATGTGCACGAAACAGAAAGAATAACTATTTATGTACACTACTAAGAAAGAGTCTACATTCATTCTATAATAAGTGTCTAGATTCATTCTATAATAAGTATCTAGATCCATTCTATAACACTAATGTTTTGTTTACTGTATATGTGTATAATTTTAACAAAATAATATTAAATAGGTTCAACAGGATGTTCCTTTATTTCTTTATATGATAAAAAAAACCTAACTTTATAAGTTGATGCTCTTACCAACGTATTTACAGAAAGAACCTAAAGTTCTGTTCAGCTAGGTTTGGTTTAATCATTTGGATGGTTTTAAAATTCTTTTTGACACCCCTACTTTCAAGACCCCTTTATTAGATGACTGAAAAATATATGAGACGAAGAGTGTTTGGTATGATGGAAGTTATTTCCTATAGAAAATATTTTCTTGAAGAATGTTTTTTCATAGGAAATATTTTTTGGCGTTTGGTTGGTGGGTAAAAAATAATTACAAAAAATACATGTAATCGATTAATAATAACATTAGCAAATTGGAGAGTGTTTTGTGAAATGTTTTAGTATCAAATATTGGTAATATTGTCTAATTGGTGGTTAGAACAGTGAATTAAGTTTGTCCAACTGAATTTGAGAATGTGGCGAAATTAGTTGTGGAAAATTGCAAAGAATTACCACTAATGATTTCTGTGGTTGCAGGGGCTCTTTCTAGCAAGAGGAGACTAGAGGAATGGAGGGAAGTAGCTCAAAGTGTGAGCTCTTCTTGACGATTATCTCAGGAGTGCTTGCTTTGAGCTACAAGCATCTTCCTGAAGGTCGTCGCTGGGTGTGAGTTCATTCAAATGGTAATTTTCGGCGCATTCTTTTTGATGATCGCAAAACACGTTCTCTTCATTTTTCTGCCAATGACTTATATTGGCAGGATTCTTTATTGAGCCTAGATCATTTTAAACTTCTCCGAGTGTTGGACTTGGAGGCTGTTGAATTCAGTTATTTCCCTAGTGAAATACTACACCTAGTAGGTTTAAGGTACTTGGCCTTGGCTATTTATGAGATTCCTGAGGATGTACCAATTTCCAATCTTTGGAATTTGTAAACTCGAATTCAGCCTTTGTTGAAGCATGGTCAGCAGAAAGGTGGGAAGTAACAGAGATGGGATTTCCTGAATTGAAATTCTTGCTCCTTGAGGAGTTGAATCTTGTTTACTGATGCTTATTTCCCATGCCTCGAGCGTGTTGTTATCAGAAATTGCAGCGAATTGAGTTATGGGGATGTTCTCCTTCCCTTGTGACTTTTGCTAGGAAGATCCAAAAAAATCATGAAGACGACTTGGGAGACAACATGCTTAAAGTTTATGACTTCGACACAATTGGAGGTAAGTAAAATAATTTAGTAGTTTAGTATTGACTTTGATGCAAAATTTTCTGTGCATAACTACTATAGTATATTCTTTGATTGTAATAAGATAGGTAAACTAAGTTGTTCATTATGACTTGTGTGCAAAATTTGAGCTCATCCAGAATTGGTTTTATATGATTCGGAAATAGTTTTGGAAGTTGGAAGTTCCCTAGTTCATTAGGGCTTGAATTGATGTGCGGTTCGTGGTTTTGGTGTTGTTTGATGTAAATTTAGAGATGTTAAACATCTTTAAAGTAATTGTATGTGTGTTATTGTGAGTTTTCAACTCTGATAATCTCTCATGCTTTTTTACTTTACACTTACTCGAGATTCACTTGTAATGGCCATTTGTACAGGGAGAATCTGGTAAGAGCTTACCGTTTCCACTTATTACGATTGAACCAATGCGCAACATCCCAGAAATATGAGCAGCTTGCTTTTTCTGTTAAGACACAGTGACACAGAAGTTATGAGTGGTCCAAATCTTTGTTTTCTATGAACTAGAAAGAAGAAAAAAGAAATTTTACAGAGCAACTGTTGTTTTATCTCTGAGAACTCAGCGGAGAGGTAACGAGGAGAAGAATTGGAGAGTAGGTTATCGGGGAAATCCATGTTTCACAGACAGAGCTCGGGGAGCAGCAGTTCGGAGTTGTTTTGAAGGTCGAGGATGGTACCGGTGACCGGACTTGCTTGCCGGTGGTAAACTTCTGCCGGTGACTTGACGGAGGAGATGTAGTTATCTCCTACAAAATGGTGTCATATCTTTTAATTTAACTACTCTTTACAACTTTGTTGGATTGTTGTTACATGTCGTTTTATAATGTATCGTATTGTATTATTTGATGAATACAACATTTGTTTCGTTCGCAGTCTTTTCATGATATCATGCACCAATAATTCAGCTTTTCAAATAAATAAAAAATGAAAACGAAGAAAGAGTGACTGTCCATATCTAGGAAATTTCATTAAAAATCAACAATTTGTTTTGATTGTGATATAGTAGTATTCCCTACTATATATCAAACTTCATTGTTTCCAGTGTGCAATAGTTGACTCTCTCTACCAAGGTTGTCCAACTGGATGCGTGGAGGGAAGTAGCTCAAAGCATTAGCGCTTTAGTAAACCTTGATGATTATGAGCGTTGCTCAGGAGTGCTCGCTTTGAGCTACAGTTGAAAGCTTGCTTTCTCTATTTCGGAGCTTTCCCAAAAGCTAATGAAATTTCTGTGAAAAAGTTGATTAGATTATGGGTTGCGGAAGGGCTCTTTGAGCTAAAGGGGCTCAAGGAGCTGGAGAAATTGGGTTCTAGTCTTTTACATGATCTTATAGATAAGAGTCTAGTTGTTGTTAGCAAGCCAAGTTTGGATGGCAAAACCAAGACATGCAGGATTCATGATCTTCTCCATGATTTATGCTTGAAAAGGAGAATCTCTTATATGTTGTTAATCCTCCAATTTCAAAAGGACACCGAACAGTTTTCCCTAAAGCTCGTCGGTGGGTGTCACTTCATTCAACGCGAGGTTTTTCTTCTTCCTTTCGTTTTCATAATCTTACTCATACCAAAACGCCTTCTCTTCATATGTCTGTCACCATAAGCATAGATTATCTTGCATTAAGACTAAATCATTTCAAACTTCTTAGAGTATTGGACTTGGAAAAAGTGGGCTTCCACAATTTACCTAGAGAAATAGTACACCTACCTACTTGTTAGGATTTTCTCAATTCTAGATTGTGATTTATAAACAATCTATATAAATTCTTTCAATTATTCAGAACCGTGCAACTATATGATTTTCACATAAAATAGAGATACGACAACTTCAATTAAGAAAACTTACCTGAATCCATGATGTGTTTTCTTAATTAAATTGAGCGGAAGTCTTCTTCAGAGTTGCTGTTCTTGAGAAAATCAGTATTTCTCTCTCTTTTCCTTTTCTATGTTCTTTTCAGAATAGAATAGATGGAGTACGCTATTCTTCCTTTTAATAGGCAGAGAGGGACCATCAGTTAATTTCCACTTTCCATCAAAGTGGGTTAGTGGGGAGTTATAACCATAATTAACTTCCCCCACTTTCCATCAAAGTGGGTTAGTGGGGAGTTATGACCATAATTAACTTCCCCTAATTTTATCCAAATATTAATTTAACAAAACATATTTATATTAAACCAAAATACTCATGTGGGTCATATTTTACATTCTCCCACTTGGTGCACGTGATGTTACTCACTTAATGGTTTAATAAATATCTCAATCATTATGTGCACAATAAAATGTTAAATTCTCATTCATTGGAAACATCACTCGTTGTTATTGAATAAGTAAACTTATATGAGTCATGGCGGTTGTACATCACTTACTCGATATAGTCCCTTCCATGTACTACAACATCATTCTATTACCCAATACAACATGTAAAAGTAATACTTAATTGGTCCAACGTTAATGCTTAGAATATCTTTATCTAAGCCTGAACCTGTCATCGTTAATCTCAATATTATGTATACAAGAGAAAACAGGTATAGAATACCAAAAACATATGTTTAAATGAGCTCAAAGTGTCAATTTCATAAACATAATAAAGTCATTAGATAAATTCATACATTGCTATTAAGAATGCCCATTCTTTCAACATGTTCAACAAATATTTTGGGTGGTAATCCTTTCGTCAAAGGATCGGCAATCATAGGTTTAGTGCCAATATGTTCAATTGACACTTTATGTTTCTGGACTTCTTCTTTGACGGCAAAGTATTTCACTTCCATATGCTTAGCACCATTTGAATACTTGTCGTTCTTAGAGAAAAAGACTGTTGCGGAATTATCACAATAAATTTTCAGCGGCCTGGCAATATTGTCGACTAGTCCAAGTCCTGAAATAAAGTTCCGCAGCCAATTAGCCTGAACTGTAGCCTCAAAGCATGCCACAAATTCAGCTTCCATAGTGGACGCAGCTATGACAGACTGCTTCACACTCTTCTATGATATTGCTCCTCCGGCTAACAGGAACAAATAACCAAATGTAGATTTTCTTGTATCCATACAACCAGCATAATCTGAATCTGAATATCCAATCACGTCAAGATGATCAGATCTTCTATAAGTGAGCATATAATCTTTCGTTCCTTGCAAGTAACGCAACACTTTCTTTGCAGCCTTCCAGTAGTCCATCTCTGGGTTACTTTGATATCTTCCCAGCATTCCAATAGCAAAACTGATGTCTGGTCTTGTACATGTCTGGGCATACATTAAGCTCCCAACTATAGATGCATAAGGAATATCTTTCATTTGCATACGTTCCAATTCATTCTTTGGACATTGATTGAGACTAAATTTATCCCCTTTCTGAATTGGAACGGGACTTGATGAGCATTTTTCCATTCTAAATCTTTCTAACACTTTATTAATATAGGCTTTCTGAGACAATCCCAATAATCCTAGTGATCTATTTCGGAATATTTCTATCCCGATCACATAGGATGCCTCTCCCATATCTTTCATCTCAAAGTTATTAGAAAGGAATTTCTTGGTGTCATACATCATACCAAGATCATTAGTAGCAAGCAAGATGTCATCAACATACAAGACTAACATAATAAACTTACTCCCACTGACCTTCAGATATATACACCGATCAACAGTGTTTTCTTTAAATCCAAAGGTGACAACAGTTTCGTTAAATTTAAGATACCACTGTCGGGAAACTCGTTAAGTCCGTATATTGATTTCTTAAGTTTACACACCATATGTTCCTTTCCTTTAATGGCAAACCCCTCTGGTTGATCCATATAAACTTCTTCCTCTAAATTTCCATTTAAAAAGGCGGTTTTTACATCCATTTGATGTAGCTCTAAATCATAATGAGCTACTAAAGCCATTATAATTCTGAGTGAATCCTTTCTAGAGACCGGCGAAAATGTCTCTTTATAGTCAATGCCATCTTTCTAAGTGAAACCTTTGGCAACAAGTCTGGCCTTGTGACGTTCAATGTTGCCATTCAGGTCGTGTTTGGTCTTAAAGACCCATTTACACCTGACTCTTTTGCAACCTTCCGGTAATTCAACAAGGTCCCAAACTTTATTTTGTTCCATAGACTTCAACTCATCTTTCATAGCATCTAACCATTTATCAAAATTATTACTGTCAATGGCTTGTAAAAATGAAACTGGATCATTAGCAATTCCAAGTCAATTTCTGACTCATGTAGATAAACTAAATAATCATCTGAAATAGCAGATCTCTTTTGTCTTTGAGACCTTCTTAATGCTACTTCTTGTGGTTCATCTACTGTAGGTTCATTAACTGCAATTTCATTATTAGTAGTAGGATCATTTATTTGTTTTTCTTGCTGGTTGTTAGGTTGTACAACAACTTCAGGAACAACAAGTTTAGAAGGAGTGCAGGGTAGAGGAACTTGCATCCTGACTTCTTTAATTTCCACATTACGTGGTTCCTCACTCCCACTATTTTCACCATTCTCAATGAACCTAGCATTTCCAGTTTCAACTATTCTCGTACTATGATTTGGACAGTAAAATCTATACCCTTTTGATTTTTCTGGATAACCAATGAAGAAACCACTGATCGTTCTTGAATCCAGTTTCTTTTCAAGTGGATTATAAATTCTTATTTCTGCCGGGCAACCCCAAATATGCAGGTGCCTCAAACTAGGTTTCCTACCAGTCCAAAGTTCAAAAGGAGTCTTTGGGATTGCTTTACTAGGAACCCTATTTAGCAAGTATACGGCAGTCCTTAATGCATACATCCACAATGAGATGGGTAAAGATGAATTACTCAACATACTCCTAACCATGTCCATTAATGTACGATTACGCCTTTCAGCCACACCATTTTGTTGTGGAGTGCCAGGCATTGAGTATTGAGCACATATGCCACGTTTTTCAAGGAATTTAGCAAATGGACCAGGGTGTTGTCCAGTTTCGTCATATCTTCCATAATACTCACCACCTCTGTCTGACCTGACTATTTTCACCTTTCTGTCTAGTTGTCTTTCAACCTCATTAATAAATACCTCTAAGGCATTCACTGCTTGAGATTTCTCATGCAACAAATAGACATATCCATAACGTGAAAAGTCATCAATAAAGGTGATAAAATATCTTTCCTTACTGAAAGAAGTGACATCAAAAGGACCACATATATCAGTGTGTATAATTTCAAGAAGCTGAGTGCTTCTTGTGGCTCTTTTCTTTGTGTGTTTTGTTTATTTTCCTTTAATATAATCCACACAAATATTAAGGTCCGTAAAATCTAAATGTGGAAGGATTTCATTCTTAACTAGCCTTTCCAGTCTTTCTTTAGATATGTGACATAAACGTTTATGCCACAAGCAAGCTGAATGTTCATTCACCAAACTACGTTTGGTTCCAACATTATGATGCAGAGTTAGGAGGGTTTCGGCAAACAGATTATCAAGGTTCAATTTGTAGAGATTATCACAAATAATACCAGAACCAATAAGATGATTATGCTTAAACAAACTGAAACATCCATTGCCAAAATTTAAAAAATATCCAGCTTTATCTAACTTAGACAAGGAAATTAAATTTCTTGAAAGAGAAGGTACATAAAAAGTTTCAAATAAGTCTAAGTGACGCCCAGTATCTAGGATTAAACGATAAGTCCCGACAGCTTCAACTGGAGCCTTCACTCTATTCCCCATGTACACAAATCTTTCATTCCGATTTATGGTCTGGGTTGTAAGGAATCCCTGCATCGTATGAGAAACATGAACAGTAGAACCAGAGTCAATCCACCATGTATATAAATCTTCATTCCGATTTATGGTCTGGGTTGTAAGGAATCCCTTTCTTCTCGAACCATGCCTTACGTTTCAGGCAATCTTTCTGAAAGAGTCCAGGTTTTCCACAGAAACGACACTTATCATTCTTGTGTTCCTTCTTACGTACTTGAGAAGAGGACTCATTGACATTATGTTGCCTCTGCTTAACTTTTACATGTTTCTTTCCTTTCTTTCCAGCTCCTTGATGGCCTACAAGATTAATGGAGTGGGTTCCTTGATTCTTCAACCTTGTTTCCTCTTGAACCAGCATACCGTGCAGTTCATGCACGTTTCATTTGTCTTTCATGGTGTTGTAGTTCATTTGAAAAGGGCCATACTCAGATGGTAATGAGTTAATAATGAATTGAACAAGGAAATTCTCATCCACTTCCATTCCCAAAGTCTTAAGTCTTGCTGCTATATTTGTCATTTCAATGACATGCTCATGCATGGTACGCGAACCATCAAATTTTATGGTGGTTAAAGTACCCATTAGTGTCCCAGCAAGAGACTTATCAGCAGTTTGAGAGCATTCTTCCACAAGTTTCAGAAGTTCTTTCGCGCTTTCAGTTTTGGAAAGAGTAGTCTTAATGTTGCCCGCAATATTCATTCGTATAAACATTAGGCTTAATCTGTTAGACCTGTCCCAGTGCTTAAAATAGGACCTTTCTTCAGTACTACTAGTTTCAGTAATAGCTGTTGGCCTCTCAGTATAAAGTGCAACATCAAGATCTAAAACTCCAAGATGGAATTTTATCTGTTCGCACCAATCTGAGAAGTTGAGTCCGTTAAAGGTCGTAACAGAAGCGGATTGCGAATGAAGAGCAAGTGCTGCAAATAAAATATGCCCATTCATTAATGCTTTGAGTTAAAATTAAATATATCGTTAAATTCAGAATGGTTTATGTTTTACTCTTCAATGTATATTGATGTCCACCTTTGGGCGTAACACAAAATATATTTTTTTAACATAATGATGCTTAAAATAAATTTTACATAATTCGATAATTTTAACGTACAAGTTAGTAGTATTTGCTATCTTTGGATAAATAAATAAAACTAACGATACATTTAAATTATCGATTTAATGTTCAGTAATTATAAGAACAAACAATCAACCTTTGGGCGATCCATAAATGTCTTATAATCAAGAACTTCAATTTACCCACAAAATATATCCATCATATCGTTTATAAATATCAAAACTTATGGGTAATTGGGTATAACAAATCATTATTTTGGAATTAATTATTCATAATGATTCGACCACTTTGGTGATTAACGAACCTCATATTTATAATTCCAATGAAATTTTGAAACGGTATTCTTCCAAATATAATTCTTAAGTTTGGATTTTATCATTGAATCCACATCGGCGAATCCAATAAATTCATAAGTATTCTACTGTGTCTAACTAGCTTGGTGAATATTGTTTTCACAATTTCACGTTTACTTACTAATTATGAAGTCAAGTATTTGAAGCAAATCTTTTACTTGTCGAATCCACAAAGCGAACAGGATCATGAAATCAAATGATAATCAAATATACTATTGGTCATCAACACATAAAAATCAATTTATATCTGCTTCACTATTACTATTGACAGTAATTGTGAAGTTCCTTGAATACTAAGGAAACGTTAATTTTAGCGGAAAATCATTAGTTCCTAAACCTGTGCTCTGATACCACATGTTAGGATTTTCTCAATTCTAGATTGTGATTTACAAACAATCTATATAAATTCTTTCAATTATTCAGAACCGTGGAACTATATGATTTACACATAAAATAGAGATACAATAACTTCAATTAAGAAAACTTACCTGAATCCATGATGTGTTTTCTTAATTAAATTGAGCGGAAGTCTTCTTCAGAGTTGTTGTTCTTGAGAAAATTAGTATTTCTCTCTCTTTTCCTTTTCTATGTTCTTTTCAGAATAGAATAGATGGAGTACACTATTCTTCCTTTTAATAGGCAGAGAGAGGGACCATCCGTTAATTTTCACTTTCCATCAAAGTGGGTTAGTGGGGAGTTATAACCATAATTAACTTCCCCCACCACTTTCCATCAAAGTGGGTTAGTGGGAAGTTATGACCATAATTAACTTCCCCTAATTTTATCTAAATATTAATTTAACAAAATATATTTATATTAAACCAAAATACTCACGTGAGTCATATTTTACACTAGTTTCTTTAAGGTATTTGGCTATGATAGTTCGTACGATTTCTAAAGATCTACCAATTTCTAAACTTTGGAATTTACAGACCTTTGTTTTCCCTCAATATTTTCCAAATACATGCCATACCATATATTTATCAAATGAAATTTGGGAAATGTCTCAATTGAGGCATCTCCACTCCTCGAAGATATATTTGAATTCTCCTCCAAAGGTATCAGCTAATGAAGTTAAGTATTTGAAAACTTGCAAAGTGTTTATGGGTTGAGTTCAAAAATTAGGGATTTTTGGCAAACAAGATGAATATGATGGATGGTAAGTCGAGATGCCTAGATAATGTAATATATTTACATGAGCTCGAGGAGCTAAGTATTAAATCTTACATGTCTAGTTACGTCTGGATTCTTTCCCACCAAATCTCAAAAAACTGACACTTAGCGACACTGGATTGATGTGGAAGGACATGACAACCATTAGCATGTTGCCCAAACTCTCAATTGAAGAAGGGAGCCTTTCGTTTAAGAATAGCATGGGAAGTTACAGAGATGGGATTTCCTCAACTAAAATTCTTGCTCCTTGAGGAGTTGAATCTTGTTTACTGATGATTATTTCAATTAACATCACATTCAAATTCATCATATCATAAAAATTGGCCCTATTTGTCATGCTTGCTGCATGGGAGTTATGGACTAAGTTGGACACTAGGATCGTTGAATTCAACAAGAGGAAATTGAATAGTTTGTAAAGTCTGGTACATAAAAATTAGGGCCTTTTGTTATGATATATAGGTTCAAAGGGCGTATAAGATTTATTAAATATTTCTACTGAACTTGTTTAATTTATTTACGTCTTATTTATTTATTCATGCCAAGAATGAAATTCATTAGATAACCTACATCTATGATAATCAGGGAAACGTTTTGAATTATTGTCGTCTGGTTGAAGTAGGTGAATATCGCCAGTTTCTGACTCTGATAATCTCTACCCCTTTTCACTTTACACTTATTGAAGATTCACCTGTAATGGCCATTGTACAGACAGATACATTAATACAGACAAGCAGTAGAGGAAGTTACGGAAAAGGTTGAAGAAGATTCAGAGGAAAATTGAGCAAACCCTTTTTAAGGTAAACTTGTGAGGTAATGTGTTTTGGTTTATCTAAAAGAGATAGCTAAGTTCTATATTGAACAACTTGTACACTAAACTGAGGGGTGTATTTCTAGGGGTGGATTTAAGCCGTTGTTGCGGATTATTTTGTAAAATTGATCTAATATTATCGGTTGGACCCCATACTCCAAAAGGGTTGAATGATGCATCTGCTTGAATGCTTTATCCAAAGGAACATGGATTGATTCCCACGTAGTGCTTCTTTTTCCTTACATTTTCAATGGTGCAACCATATTCTAGAAATCCTAGATCCGCCTGATGTTTGGTGATAAATGATGAAAAGTGCATATTTTTTAGTATATTTGCATATTAATTTTTGTGTGTGTCGCGGGAGATTACATGATTTTCGAAGTGAAATATACTTTTTATGTGTTTCTTATGTGTAGGAACGAGTTTGGATGCTAAATGATCAAAAGATGATAATTCGACACAAAAAGAAGAAATTAAAGGAGTGAGAGCTCGTCTATTCTCATGCGTGGCACGAAGTCGGACGCGAAAAAGGAGAAAAGTTAAGGCACAAAACAGCGAAGCGAAGCAAAGGCACGGAGCGCTTCGCAAAATGGAAGAATCTCAAAAGTTGGATCCGCGTCAAAGTCCGTGTCTAGACGCGAAGGCAGACGCGGATTCCAGCTCTCCCATCCGAAGTTGGATTGAAGAATTCCGCCCCTCATCAACCCTAGGTCATATAAATACATCCTAAAACACCACTTTGAGGGAGGAGGACGTTTTTGAGAGGAAAATACAAGCATAGAGCCGCCGTGGAGGCCGGGGTTCATCTTTTCTTCCACCAACTTAGTCTTTTTATGTTTCTTTGTATGATTTGTTGTTTTGCTACCATGTCTATGTGGAGCTAAACTTCACGTTCTAGGGTTGTGGTTCTTTCATGACTATTGTTATTCGAATATTGATTTTGATTTCTTAGTTTATCATATTGGTTTAGTTATTCAATCATGCACTTAATTATTTGATTGTTTGATCACCAATTGAATACTATCTACGAATCTAGAGTTGAACTCGAAAGTGGGAATTCTAGATTGCATATAGGATTGAGTAGAGCAAGTTCTTGAACCTGGGCATCGGGGAACGGATTCGCAATTAGGATAGACATTATACCTAATTGCCTTGCTTGGTTGATTTACAGGAATTATAAATGTGTTCTTGTTGATTCTAACTCCATAGACATATAGGCGTTAGGTTATCTTGAATAGGCGAGTAAGAACTCGACAGATTCTTATGAGCAATATTAACCCTGTCAACCAATAAACTCGATAAATTAGTTAGTCAATTCAATTGAAGAATACAATAGGATTGTTAGATAGCCCATAACCCTAGATGGTTTTCATTACATTGATATCATAAAAATCTGCTCTTTCTCTGTTTAAAGTTCATTATTTATATTCTTTATTTAATTAGTTTAGAATCAAATACTTTTTGGTTTAATTCTTGTTTAGATAATTAGGATAGTCTAATTTAGTTAATAGTTAATCACAAGTCCTCGTGGGAACGATACTCTACTCACTACTTTATTACTTGACGATCACGTGCACTTGCGTGAGTGCGTTTGGCCGCAACACCGCCTCAGTGTATTTCCTAAGTTTTTTTTGGAGTAAGCTAGTATGCAACAATCTAGGAGCTCCTAAATAGATATTCATATTGAGGCTGGTAGTACATGGGAGAATGCTTACTACAGACAGACTGTTGCAATGGGAAATGGATGTACCACAATTTTGCCGTCTCTGCAATAATGGGATTAAGAGTAGATCACACCTATTTTTCCAATGTGACTGTATTGCTTATATCTGGAACAAGATCTTGTTCTGACAAGGAGTTACTAGGAGGGCTATGGTTTACCGGGCTGAATTCCATGACAACACGAGTAGTTTAACTCATCACTACCTCGTAAGGGCGTTGAGAATTGTTTTTGCTTTTTTTGCTTAAAACTTTTTCAAAAGTATTCAAAGAGCTAACTAAAGTGGGCTGAAGATCATGCGAAGGGGAGAAGCTCTGAAGCCGAAGTTTATATAATTGCGCGTGCAGGATTGAGAGTAGATTACACCTATTTTATATGTCGTTTGTATGTATTGTGGATGTTGAGTGTATGTTATTTGTATCTTTTTTTGTATTATTGGACATACAGTAACATTCCCACGACTTACAAAATAGGGGTCGGTTTAAATTGGATCCGGGTACTAAAATTGGGGCTTTTGTTCCTGAGCTGCGACGGGGCACTCTGTTTAATTAGAGGTATATTTGTGTCAAAGTGTAACAGCAGGGTCCTAATTGACTGGATAGTGAAACATAGGATATATTTAAATTATTTTCAATAGTATAAGGGTATATTTCTCGTGTTATGATTCATTGAATTATTAGTGATTCATAAGCTCTAGAGAAAAAATTGTCGAATGACGTGATTTTCTTGATCAATATTTTTTCCCGTAAAACACATCATACTTATAGTGACTACCAATTTTTCTATCTACCTCGTTAAAGATATCACTTATCTTGTTTTCTATCCCTTTCCAAAATGTATGACCAGAAGAGAAAGCAAATAAATCATTACCGAAAACCAAAATATAAATATAAGTAAATTCTATAGTCATTATCAATAATTAAAAAATTAACAAGAAAATCAAAAGTTTCCCCTTGACGGCTAAAAATATGATCTAGCTGGAAGTACAATTCTAAAATAGACTTGGGACTTCAATACGGCTAAAAATAGGAACCCTTTTGATGCAGTTTCAAGATTTAGAGTTAAGGTTCAAAAAAAATTAGTCTATAATAAATAGTAAATTTTTTTTACAATTTATATACACATATCATATAAGTTAAAAATAATGAGTTCAATTAAACTCAGTGTAACTATGTGTACGTACTTGATCACACCGGACTTGAAGACCGCGCCGTATAAAATTTTGTTTAAGTGGTGTTGATTTATTGTCATAATTTGTCTATATTAAGTAGTTTGGATATGAAATTGTGATTGTTTTAAGATTTAACCTTATGTCTCGAATTATATACATAATTTTCTAAAAAATTGACATATATAAAATGAAAATAGGGATTTTTACATTCCTATACCACAATGAAATCTTATTACCCTCAATGTTTAAGGTTTGATTTAATTACAAGCCCGTATACCACATTACCAATCCTATACCATACTTAATTAAGGGTCTAATTAATGGGCTGTTTTTACTCCTAAATTAAAGGTATCCATATCTAATTAATGGGCAGTTTTTACTCCTTAATTAAAGGTATCCATATATCTCACGTTTCTCTCTCCTTACCCCTCACCCACGTTTTTACCCATACCCCACATTTTTTTTACCATTTTCCCTCTTCTGTAACCAAACAAAATTCGCTCTTTCTGGAAAATGATTTGTTTGAATTCCGTTTCAACGTCACCTGGTCGAAAGGTTGCAGGCATCACCATCGTGGCCATCAAGATTGCAGGCATCACCATCGTGGCCATCAAGTGTCATAAAACAGCATGGGCGATATGTTAGTGTCGATCCAATTAATGGAAAAAGACGTGATAATAAATCACTTCTAAACTTCTTCTCATATTTCTTGATTGGAATGTTATGAATTGCTATTTTGGCAGCTTTTATTTGTAGTTTTTTGTACAAATTTTGTAGATGAAGAGCCAATTGTAGAAATGTGACATCCACAATTAATCTGCAAATTGTCTGCAAAATTTTACAAAAACTACAAATTAACTACATTTAACCTACATTATAACTACAATCTGGAAACAATTTACACATGGAAGTTCTTCAAGTTGGAATTGGCCACAACTACATTTCTTATTTTCTAGACACACAATGTACCGCTTCACACCATCCAACACGGTATGTATATGATCTGTTGAAGCCCTCACCTACATTTTCAAAACAAACACAAAGAAAAAAAAATTACAATATTAAAAATATAGTATCTACAATATATCTACATTTTATCTACAATTTATCTACAAATTAACTACAAACTATAAGTAAACTACAATTTGCCTACAATTTATCTACAATCTGGAGACACTGTATATTAAAATATTTTTTTCCTGCACCAAATAAAGAAATTGTAGTCAAATTGTAGATATATATAGTAAATTTGTAGATAATATCATAAAACTAAGAAGACCTATTGCTGTTATTTTTTTCTTCTCATTTTTGTTGTTCTTTACAAGCTTTAAGTTATTGTCATTGACTTCATTTTGATCTTAGCCTTGAAGATGTTGAAGGGGTTGATCAGTTGCGGTGAGAGGATCAGTAGAAGATAAGGGTATATGTAGAGGGTGGTGGATCAGGATCCTCAAACGCCCCTAATCCTGCTGCAACGGAACTTGGTAATGAAGTCTCTCAAACCTCCCGTGACAGAAGAAACGACGAAGAACAGATTTTTTCAACTTTGAGTTGTTGAAACTCGAAAATTTGAATTGTTCGTTCTTTTTTTTTTTCGAGAATTTGAATTGTAGTTCTGGAGAAAAATACACAGATGAGAAATCTCCTTTCCCTTTTTAAAAATTGAATTTAATGTAGAATCAATTAACACCAAGATTCTCTCCTTAATTTTAGGGAATATTCTGCCCTTTTAATGCCTAATGGTACAAAATTTGTAGGCAAAACGTGAACTGGACGGATAATTAACAAACAATGTATATTTTTGGTAATAAGATTTCATATATGGTATAATTAGGAAATGAAAATATACTGACGGTGGCCCATGCAATAACGCCCCTTTGTATCATGCAATTAGTCAGCGACAGCTCGTAAATCTTGAAAAGCCTAATCAATGTCCCTTTCACTTCCATGCTTTCCTGCTTTCATATCAAACAAACACAACAAAACGCGTTGATCTCTGCAGCACATCGTTCAGTGTAGCGTATGCAAAAAACATTTGTAAGTGGTTAAAACTTAATTAAAAAAAAAAAAATAAACCTTTATAATGTCAAGCGATATTATTTTTATACTATTAATATCTCGGCCAACTCATACTTTTAATATAGTTTGATATTCTTCGTTTTAGATCAAGCTCGCACGATTTTTTGTCAAATAACTTCACACCACAATTGACCACCCTTCGTCGAAAAATTGCACTGTGTATATAGGTAAAATATTACGCTTAGAGATATATAACACATATTGAACACACTTTATCGAGAATTTTTTCACTTCTTTCAAATTTGAATACCCTTGGGAAAATTTCTAGCTTCGTCACTGCCTTATATATAGGGTCCTAATATTTTCAGCTACTAACATGAGACTTTCTTCGTACACGAATAATTTTTTTACCTCAAACTAAGTTCCACGTGGCCAACTACCATGATCAACTGGTCTCCCCCTTGAAACAGTTCCACGTGGCTCATTACAGCAAAATCTAGGTCAACTTTCAATATTCAATATGTCACCCACATCGTTAGAATATTTTTGGCTACGAAGCCCGCAGCTAACTTCTTTTTGCGTGCACGTCTCCAAGCTCGTTTAACCAAACCGAGCCCCGTACCATCACAATGTCATCGTCATAACGTCCCGCTGAACCTGGGCCAATGATACTCTTAACATAGTTTGATATCTGTTTTGGACCAAGCCCGCACATTTTTTTTCAAAAAGCCTCACACCATCAAGAGATCTTTAAACATTATATGTAGGCTCCCAATATTTTTAGCTACCAATGTGGGATTTTGTTCACACACCAACAATATTATTTACCCCAGAAATGGATAACAATTGATTTAAACGCGGTTTTAAAGATATGTGGATTGGTTCAACACAAATGATTAAGAATGATAGATAAGCGAATTAGAGGTAAAATAAATAACCAAACCAGTTGTGACGTTGACTCCAGCCTCTAATCTAAGCTAATGAAATGTTCTACCCTCGATTCGGAGCCAGACGTGTATGAAGAGCTACAATTGAAATAGGAACCTTTCAATCACTAAAAAGCAGAGAAACAAGTTTGTATTGCCTTGATATGCGTGTTACAGTATGCCTACTAAATTAAAAACTTCTCCTTTATATAGTAGGGTAGTTTTACCCTTAGTACAATTCTAAAAAAGGAAAAAAAAAAAACATCTTTGTACATCAATTATTGATATGCTACCGATATCGGGCGAGATCCGCCTGCTAGTCGTATGCAACCGTTTGTAGTTGTGAGCACGTGATTTTTGCCCTATAAGAATTACTCCCAGAAATTTAAAACAAAATAGTTGTTTTCAGTGTTTGCAATTTTGAGGATCTTTTTGACATTTTGTGTTAAATGTTTGAATTTTTGTTCGTGCATTTTAATTAAGTGAGAAAATACAAAAAAATATATATACATATATATTGCATTGCATTAAGGATCTAATTTTACATTTTTATGAGTAATTAGGATTTTTACAAAAATACAAAAAATCGCAAATAGGTTATTCTTGCGCTTTTATTTTTAATTTGGAACTTTTGGTAACTCTCTTTAATTTGGTTTTTCATTAGTCCTAATGATATTTAGCTAAATAATACAATAGGGTAGGGTTAATTGGATTTAGGAATTAGTTTGGATTTTATTTTGTTTTAGTTTTAACTTGAAAAAATAAATAAAAGGAATTAAAATAGAAAAAGAATTGAATTAAAGGGATTAGAATTGTGGACCAAATCTGATTGTCCAAGCCCAATTCAATCCCCCCTTTAATACCCCAAACATAACCCGGTCGCGCCCAGGCCCAATCTAGTCTCTAACCCGGCCTGCCCCAATGGAATCAAAACAACGTCGTTTTGGCGTCGAGCAATCCCCCCTCTCTCAGAACCCCTCTCATCATCTCTCATGACCCTGCCCTGAACCACCGTCTGCCGCCGCCGGAAATCGCCTACGGCGGCGGCCGGCGTCCAAAACCTCCCAAACTCACACCACTCAAGCACCTCGCCCCCCTCTTCTCAAATCTGAGCCCTGTTTCCCTCAAATCCCACCAGGTCTACTCAAATAACTCGAACCCTAACTCAGCCGCCCTAATTTTCCACCACCGTTAATGGCGGCGCAGCGTCCAGACCCCACCCCATGAACACCATAGACTCGCCTCAACTCCCTCATCCCTAATATCCAATCGGGTTTCCTCGAATCTCCTTGTATATGCTCGAATTTCAAATCTTAGGACGAGCAGAACCCTAAAATTCGATTGGGTTCGAGCTTGGCCAATTTCTTGCGTCCAGTATTGGATTTGAGTCCTGAAATAACATTTTCATTTGTTTTGGTAAAGAACGAACGATTATGTTATCCCGGGGCTCGAATCGAGTTTCCAGTGTCCGGTCTAGGCTCCTCAGGTAATGTTTTCTTCGTTTTTCTTTCCATTGTTTTCTTTTTATCTCTTCTCGATTAATCAATTTAGGATTTGGTTGTCTTTTGAATTCAGTATAGGCATTTTTCTGTTATCTGATTATCTTTTCTTTTAATACATAATAATAATTAGCTTACATGTTTTCCAAGTCCTGTTTAGATTTCCTCATGTATGGTATTCTGAAATTTGCTTGCCTGAGCATGTGTTTGGTTTTGTTTTGTTAATTAATTCTGTCTAGGTATTGTTTGATCCTTATTTTTGTTAGTATGTGATTCGTTAGTTTTTGGTTAGTTTAATTCAGTCCGGTGTGGGTTTAATCAGTAAATGTCATGGGTTAATTCATTTAGTCATTAGGCTTAGATTAGTTGTTTGGTTATAGCTGATAGATTTTATTGAATGTTAGTAATTTCAGGGGGTCTCCAGGGGTATCTTGGGCACCCGAAATGGTTAGTTTGTTAAAGCTTGGTAATTCTAGATCTCGAGTAAGGGTAGTATAGGTATTGTATAAGTAGAAGAACACCCTAGGGCCTTCTAGAATAGGACTTTAGTGAAGATTTCAGCAAACTTAGGGCAGTAACTTGAGAAACAAGCTAAAAATTGAAGGCCTAGTGTGTGAAATCTTAAACTAAAAGAAGGAAAAAATGTGAGTGCCATCTAGAACATTCTACCCCATTTCTTGCCTATAAAAGGCAACCCCAATGCCTTCATTCACAAGTTTTTCAGCCTCCAATTTTCCCAAAAAAACATTTGATAGCTTCCATTAGCTCCAATCTGAATTTCAAATTCAAATTTCTCTAGATCTAGATCTTCAAAAAAAAACAAAAACCCAAAAACAGGAGAAAATAGCTGAAAACTCAAAAAAAAAATACTGTGCTATTAAGATTTCGGATTCAACTTCAAGTTGTAGGGTTGGATTTAGCATGAGTTAGCTTAAATTTGATTGCTGAAGTTTGTTAAAGAGTTCTGAAGTGATTTCAAGTAGAAACAGGGTCGTTTGGTCGATTTCTTTTGGGTCTGTTGGCTGGTACTTCATTGCTGGGATTTCAAAAATTTAAAGTGACTGTTGTGGTTGTTCTGAAGCTGTAAATTTGCTAGTTGACCCTGCCAACTGTTTGTTCTGCCGCTGATCCTCCTATCTTCCTGTTTAATTTCAATTGCCAGGTACATGCTTTCGAATTCACATGATGTAGCTTGAATTGAAGTTGGAATACACGTGTTCATCAGATCTGCAGTTGTTGAATACTTACTGTTGTTTGTAGTTAATTAGATGCGAGTGAATGTTAACTGTTTGACTTGTACTATCTGAACAATGTATACACGGACTGTATAATTGGACTCTAATACTAGCTTTGATCATAGACTATGTGAGATTGTGAATAGTAATGGATAGCTTCATAAGTTAGGATTATTGGATTGTTTAGTGTAGCCTAAGATTGCAGCACTTGAATCACAAAAGCATAAAAGATCACACTTCATCTGTAGGTAGTTAGTTCGCGTTCCTGTCTTTAAATCATTCGAGTTATATGATCATCCTGAAATGATCTTAAATATTGAATTAGCAAAAATGGAGTTTCCATAAGTATAGCCTTATTGGGTGTTAAAATTCAATCCTTAACCTTTGACTAAACAGTAAATTTCTCCCAGCTTTCGTACTAATTAATAGCTTAATAAACGGATTGGATATTGTATGTGATTTGAATGCTAATTGCCAAGATCAAGTGTCCATGTGTTATTAACTACATGTCATTTATCTACTCATTATTAGTAAGTACAGATTTAAAAGCTGAAAGGTTAATTAACAGGTGCTAAACCTGGAATAAATGACCAGGATATTAAATGCATATGCTTGTTTAAATGTGAAAGTGCTGCCTAGTGACAATGAGCCAATATCAGTTCGCCTATTTGAACCATGAAGGAAATGGGCCAGCATCGGCCCAACTAAATGCAATAGGTCCTGGGCAGTCTACTAAGTACAAGCTATTTTTGTGTTCTAAATTTTGGGCTTGCACCCTAGCCTAGCCCTTTGAACGGTCTCTGTTTGAGCAGACCTGGGCCAAATCTTTGAGGCTCAAATATGCTAGAAGTCAAGAAACCTTCAAAATTATATTAGGAATAGGGGAATTAATTTGTAATATAAATCTGGGCTTTTGAGTTAGGTGGCGAATTCGAATTAGGAGGTTCTCCCCTCTTGTTTGAATTCGGACTTGAATTCGAGATCCGGACTTTATAATGCAAATTAATTAGGCTCTTTAGAGACAAAAACAATAAATAGACAATCGTAGTTCGCTCTAAGATGGCCCTTAAATAATAAAATGAGGTGCACCACGCCAAATAAAAATGCATAAATTGCGTGGTCCTCTTTAATGGCTTTACTAAAATATTTTAGAAATTCTGGACGTGCCATTTGCGAAT
>NW_017670453.1:69078-71861 GCF_001879085.1 Nicotiana attenuata
GGTTTGTAATATTGGCCTAACTGTATCAGATAGAAATATTTGGTACACTGATTTCTTCTACAAAATAGTGACAGGCCCAGAAATTAATTCTATAGGCTCAATCAGGGCCTGCACGCTTAACTGACAACTGGGCCTCCTGGCCTGATCATGGGCCCAAAGCTGGCGTGTTTCCCTTCTCCCTGGACTAATTCTGAAACCCAATGGCTGAACAACAACATTTACAAACCTGGGCCAACGGTTCAAGGCCCAAAACTGCTATAAATCAAAACTCTTTAAAAAAAACTATAGTAGGAATAGGGGATTAATTTGTAAATATAAATTTGGGTATTCGAGTTAAGTGGCGGGTTCAAATTAGGGGGGTCCTCCCTTTTGTTTGAATTCGGACTTGAATTCGAGGCTCGAATTTATAAATGCAAATTGATTAGGCCCTTTAGAGACAAATAATAAATAGAAAAATCGTAGTTGTTTTAGGTTTGCCCTTTAATTAATAAAATGAGACGAGCCTCACCAAATAGAAACGTATAAATTGCGAGGCCCTCAATAAATGGTTGAATTAAAATACTTAGATTTCGGGATGGGCCGTTTAGTAAATTTCACGGTCCTCCCCAAAATAATAACGCGTTAGTCACTTTAGGCGCGCTTTTAATAATTTTACCTTCATAAATACGGGTGTGCATTTCATGCGACCCAAATCCAAATCCCAAAACGTTGAATAAGAGGTGTCGAGGATCCGGGTGTATTTCATGTGACGTGATCCAAAAATACGCTCTTAAACGGCGTTCACTTTCATAAAAACTAATTAAAAGCGGTTAAACAATTTTAAAATTGCACTATAGGATGACATGTATAAAAATCGGACTTTAGCCAAATATAGCAGTTGAGCGACCGTGCTAGAACCACGGAACTCGGGAGTGCCTAACCCCTTCTCCCGGGTTAACAGAATTCCTTACCCGGATTTCTGGTTCGCGACTGTTAATACAGAGTCAAACCCTTTCCTCGATTCGGGATTCAAACCGGTGACTTAGGACACCATAAATCTTCCAAGTGGCGACTCTGAACTTCGTAATAAACGAATCCCGTTTCGATTGTCCTTTAATTGGAAAAACTCCTCTATTGTACCCTTCACGGGGTGTAGTAGCAAGAAAAAGGAGGTGTGACAGCTCTGGCGACTCTGCTGGGGAAAAGGACCCAGAACTTTTTGTTCAGGGTTCAGAATTCGAGCTCAGTTAAATTGTTATATTTGGCTTTATCTGATTTTGCTACATGTTTGGGCTTAATGTGCTAAATGTTTTACCGCTTTGATATTTGTTGAATTGTATATAAACTATTACGAATCCCTTCCTCTCTCTGATTCTTCTACATCATGGAGAAGGGTGCACTTCGTGTAACTTCTCTTCTGTTTAGAGTCTTCTCCCATTTAGAACGAGGTTTGGATAAGTTGCTAAGCCGGCGGAGCTTCTGTATCCCCGGTACGCTGCCTCCCCCTCGGCCCGAGTTGTCTGCTCGGGTAAGCCAGGTCTAGACCAACAAAACCTAGGGGTTAAACCTAGAAGAACAAAACCTCATGCCGGATCCCTAGTAGGACGCTTGTTTGCATCATGTGCATTTGACTTAGGGGACTCAACATTGGGGTTGGGTCCGTCTAGGACAGGTGACCTGAAATAATGGACCATCCTGATGCATCTTACGTGCTACTTGCGCATTTATTTGCTCGGCTTTGCATGTTGATCGGCTTGTCTAAATGAGTGAACTATGGAAATAAGCAGTGTTGGGACTAAGTAAGGGTAACCGCTAGTTTGAAAAACCAATGTCCAAGTAGTGCCGAAATACTGCCGGATTTTTGAAAATGAAAGAAAAAAGAAGAAAAGTAGTTTATTTTAGTTTGTTTTACCAATGGAAAAGACAAACAAAAAAAGTTTTATTTACTTGCCACTGAAAAAAAAATGAATTTTGCTTTCAGAAATAGTGTATTTGCCAAAGAGTTTTATTTTCAAAAATAGTTAGGTTTATTTGCCCGAACTACGCTAATTTGATTCTCACCGGATGTGAGATACGTAGGCAACCCTCATCGGGTCCAACTTCCCTTTTTACAAAAGTAGTCAAGGAGCGTCAAATTTTAATAAATAAGTCGGGTGTTGCCATTCTTGTTAAAAATAAGCCGAATGTCCCTAAAAGGACGCCGGAAGGCCGTTTTTGCGAGAATAGCCACCCTAAGTCATTTTTAAATGGTTTGCGGGCACAGCCTTAAAATCTTCCTCCCAGAAGTGCTGAAAGGTCGTATTTGCAAATCCAAGTCCTGTTTTCTAAATAAAGAATTTTTTCACAAATAGCCATTTTTTCAAAATAAGTCATTAAAATCCCCTAATAAATGTGCAGGATGGATTCAAGTAACATCGAAACCTTCTCAGTCCTGAGCGAGATCCCTTTGAAACTTCACATGTGGTGGCATGATTTGGGAAAAGGAAGCAGAGATACCGTGGTCAAAAGTTTGGGTGGTCTCGTCGATTTGCTGAACATCAAACCGAGGAAAGATATTATTGAGGCATTGATACCATTCTGGGATCCGACCCGTAATGTATTCCGGTTTTCAGATTTTGAACTCACACCTACATTAGAAGAGATTGCCGGATACGCCGGCTCAACGGGAACCTCCGAGGTAGATACCCATTGGCCCCACGACCGGTAACCCTTCATAGGTTCTTGGATTTGTTGAACATCAGCCAGGATATTCAAGACCCGTATCTGGCGGAGGGGTGTTGTACATTGCATTTCTTATATCACCG
>NW_017670453.1:72458-76504 GCF_001879085.1 Nicotiana attenuata
TGGAAAAACAGGTTCAGGAGCTCCGATTTGAAAACACCTTGCAAGCCGCAGCCGACGAAGGTGATAAGAAGAAATTGGCCCAAGAGAATGAAGCTCACAAAGCCCAAATTCAGCAAATGAAAATAGATGCCAAGAATCGGGAAGGGAGTCTATCCGACGAGAGATTGATAAAAGAAACAAGTTTGGACTGTCAGGAGGAATTAGAAAAATCCGAGGGAAACGTGGCAAAACTTCGGGCACAATGGGCAAAGAAGACCGAGGAAAGGGCCCAGTTTGTACAACAAATGAAGAAGAACTATGAGGGAACCATTGCTGACATGAAAAGAAAAATGAATGCTCTTGAAGAAAAGGCAGCTCGACAGGACAAAGAATTTCGGGCCGAGAGAGAACAGTGTTATGGGTTAATCGCTGAGATGGAAAAGGAAATAAAATTGTTACAAGACCTTCACCTCCAGGATTCTCAGGTACTAGAGGCTCGTACTCAGCAGATAAGTTGGCTACTCCAAGAGAAGGGCCAAATCAGGGAAAGAATCAGAAACATTGCCAACTACATTGTCATGAAGTGCCAAGCTGGTGAGCGGATGGGTCGTACCAGGGGTGTGCATTCGATTTATCGATTCGATTTTGACCCTTATCGATAATTACTTATCGATTATCGATTTGTACATATGCTTATCGTTATCTTTTCAATAAGGTTTCGATTTTTTCGATTTCGATTTATCGATTTTGGGGGCTTATCGATTCGGTTATCAATTACACCAATAAGAAAATTTGCGGGATTCCACGGAAAGTATATCGCTATAAACGCGCCTAACTAATATGGACAAAAAGAAGCTAAAATAAGACGAACACCATTTATAATATAAAAATTGTGTCAACAAGCACATGCAACAAAACTAAAGTAAGGAATCAAATGTATGCCACCAACACTCCAACGGTATAAAAGAAACAAAACAAAACAAAACACATCATCACAGCTAATTCTGTTTTCCATTAATTTGAACTTCATTTTCTTGATCTTTAAATATGATCATTCCTTAAATGTGGTAGAGGAAATAATAGGGTAAGGGACTTAGGGTAAAGGAAATGGTATAGATTAGGGAAAATAATATTGTATAGCCGCTTTCAAAATAGTAGCGGAATATATATACATTCTGTATGTTATATTAATCTACACAAATAGGTAATTACTCATTTAACAAGTGTCTACAGTCTAGGGGTGTGCATTCGATTTATCGATTCGATTTTGACCCTTATCGATAATTACTTATCGATTATCGATTTGTACATATGCTTATCGTTATCGTTTCAATAAGGTTTCGATTTTTTCGATTTCGATTTCGATAACAAATAATCGATTCGATTTATCGATAAACCGATTCAAATGCACACCCCTAGGTCGTACACGTTCTTTGCTTCCGTGATGATATTCGTTTGCCAGGTCATGAACGATCTGGATCAATTGCAAAAGGGTCTCGCACGCAGGCCCGCCGCGATGCCGAGAGATGCCCCGCGGGCCCCAGGATTTGAAGCTTTGATGTATTCCTAGATAATCGAGTCTGTATTTCTACTTTTGAGTCTAGTTTTGTACTATCCATTTTGAGGAAAAGAACAACATATAGTTTCGTAGCTTTGTAATCGCAGTTGTTATTAATGAAAATTTGAAAAATTCCCGAAAAATTATTTCCTTATTTCTTGCATTTATTTTCGCAAGAACTACGCTTGGTCTGATTCACGCGGGATCGTGATACGTAGGCAATCTCCATAGGATTCGACCGTAATAATAATAAAAAGGGTGAAAACATGAGAAAGGACCGAAAAAACAAATAGAAATAATAGGGACAAGGAAGACCAAGGTAAGAGTGAAAAGAAAGAAAAAGAAGAAAGAGAAAGGAGAAGAGAAAGTTCGCAATCGGCAAATGAAGAAGATAGAAAGCCGGGATGACGCATGTGACCGAGCAAAGGCATTATAGAAATGGTTAATTGCTTAGGTGCATTCACTCCTCAATGTGCGGTTATCTATCTGTTAATGCCCTAACCGCTAACAAAGTTGTTATTGATGAGTACAGGCAAGTGGTTAAGTTGACTGGCATTCTGGCAACCCATCCCTACAACACCCGCTCTAAGGATAAGTCAAACATGGTCAACCAGGAATTGGAGGCAAGCATTGTCGACCCATCTAGGGAGGAGGAAGTAGTGGACGTTAATGCAATGAAGGAGGAGATGTATAAACTGAAGCAACAAATGGCCGAGATGTACCAGGCCTGGTCGAAGGGACATCCACCACCAGCCTATCCTGCTAACCCCACCTACCTCCCACCACTAGCTCAGCCTCAAGATCCTCCCACAGTGAACTCATCTCCAGCCTTCCCTACTTACCAGCAGTACTACGGAACCACCTCTCAAACACCACTACCTCCTCCACCCAAACAAATCCCATGCCCTCCACCACCAATCGCTCCTGTGTTCGTGGCTCCCCCACCTGCCACACTACACAGGTCATCTAGCGAACCTTTGTTCCAAACCCATGATAACCAGTACTACCCACCCGAAGCTACTTTCAAACCATCAGAGCCATGCCCTTACACTCCCCGCCTTGATCTCTCAGCTGAGGAAGAAAAGCCTCCCAAAAACCCTGAACAAGAAGAGATGATCCGGAAGGTCAAAAGCCTAGAACAGTCATTCCGAAATATGCAAGGCCTCGGAGGACAAGTGAGTGTAGCCTACAAGGACCTGTGCCTGTTTCCTGATGTCCAATTGCCAGCAGGATTCAAGTTACCCAAGTTTGACTTATATGACGGCCATGGTGATCCGGTGGCTCACTTAAGGGGATTCTGTAGCAAGATGAGAGGAGCTGGAGGAAGGGATGAATTATTGATGGCTTACTTTAGTCAAAGTCTAAGTGGAGCAGTGTTGGAGTGGTACACACAACAAGACCATGCCCGATGGTACACCTGGGACGACCTGGCTCAAGCATTTGCATGTCATTTTTAGTACAATCTCGAAATTGTCTCGGACCGTCTGTCACTGACTAAAATTAAGAAGAAGCCTGGAGAAAGTTTCAGAGAGTACGGTTTTCGGTGGAGGGAGCAGGCAGCAAGAGTTGATCCTCCAATGAAAGAGAATGAGATGGTTGATTATTTCCTTCAGGCTTTGGAGCCAACCTATTATGGTCATCTGGTGTCAGCAGTGGGAAAAAAATTCAATGAGGTCGTGAAAATGGGAAGTATGGTGGAAGAGGGTCTCAAGTCTAACAAGATTACGAGCTATTCAGCAATCAAAGCAACTACTCAGGCTATTCAGAGCGGCACTGGAGGCGTATTGGGAAAGAAGAAGAAAGAAGAAGTTGCAGTAGTGGAATCGAGAGCTTGGTCCAGAGGTCCATCGCCATATTATCACCAACCTCGCCCTCACCCCCAAACTTACCCACATACCCTATATGGCCCACCACAGCATTATTACCCACCTCCCGCTCCCCATTCTCTGTCCACCATGCCCAGACATATCCCCAACCGCCTACCCATGCACAATGGTGCGCACCCACCTCACAAAATACTTACTCAGCTCAAAACACCTACCCACCCCCAAGAACCAACAGAAATCCTGCTGGAACCGGTTTTCGACCCAATCCCGCATTTAAGAATGATAGGTTGCAAAAGAAAAAGACTTTCACTCCCTTGGGTGAATCTTACACTAGCTTGTACCACAGGTTGAGACAGTTGGGCATGCTGAACCCGATCGAACCCAAATTGCTAAATCCTCCCCCAAGGAATCTGGACCACTCTGTGAGTTGTGAGTATTGCTCAGGTGCGCCGGGACATGACACAGAAAAATGTTGGCACTTGAAAACGGCTATCCAAGAGCTCATTGATACCCGCTGAATCGAAGTACAAGCCCCAGAAACGCCTAACATCACCCAAATCCATTACCAACTCATCACGAGACCCATATGATCGAGTTAATCCAAAACGGGAGAGCATAAGAAGCCGTCACAACCGTAATGATGATCAGGGCTAGTGAGGATAAACTCAAATGAGAACCAGCAA
>NW_017670453.1:81480-95124 GCF_001879085.1 Nicotiana attenuata
TTAGCCGGAGTCTAATTTGTGTGTTTCCGTTTTATCTGGTTCAATTTGTATCACAGTGGTTATTTGTCTAATAGAGTCTGGTTCATCTTATTTCAGAGCTTAGTTGATTGTCGTTTTGATTGATTAGCTTTAAATTAGTAGGTGTCTTTTAAATCATTTTAGTCGATTAATCGTTTCATTTAGATTTAGTCGTCAAGAGTAGTTCATGCCATCTGATTTCATATTGAGTTTATGATGATCAATTGATTAGTTTCTTGGTTTGTTGATGATAATTGGCAACTCAAAGTTCAGTAGTTAGTTTGGGGTTAGGATTTGAGTTTGAATTTAGTTTTAGCTGATTAATACTCATTGCAGTGATTGCTTAACTATGGTTCAGTCAGGGTTGGGGTAGGTTAGTGATTCTAGGAATAAGCTAAGGGCAATTGGGGTAATTTAAGGGTTTGGAATTTGTTAGAAACTGAAATAAAAGCCCTAGAACATTCTAGAATAGGCACTTAGTTATAATTTCAGGGAAGTTAGTAGGCTAACTTGGGTAACAAGTTAATAACTAAGGGGCTAAACTGAAAATAAAAGAGGGACTAGTGTGAAAAAGGAAAATCTGAAATTGTATCTCTCAGTGCCTATAAAATGGCACCCACATGCCTTGAACGAGAAGTTTTTTTGGAAGCCTAAAATTCCCCCAAAAGTTTCTACAAGTTTTGAGTCTCTGAAAATTTGAATTTCAAATTCAAAAACAAAAATAGCAGAAAATCTCACAAAAATACTGTTCTTATTATAGTTTTCTGAGTTCTTCATATTCGAAACAATTTCTGAGCATTCAAGGGTGTAAAAATGAGTTGAATGTGGATCTGAAATCACAATTTGGAATCAAATTGCATCCTGCTTCTCTCTCCCTGGGTTTTGGCTGTTTGTGAGCTGTGTTACTGTTGATTTAGTTGCTGTTTGTTCACTACTATTGCTGATTCCACCTCTTTCTTCATTTTGTTTTACTTCCAGGTATGTTTGGCTTCAACTGATATGTGAGGAATTGAAACAGCAAGTGTTTTGGATTATTGAAGACATATTGCTCATGTTATTTACATGTCAAGTTACTTGTATGCATGTTAATTTGAGATTAGGCCACAGTAGTGGGATTGGATGTTCAAACGATTTGAATATCCTATTGTTTGTATAAAACTGGACTGTATGCAATTTTTCAGACTTGCTTTAGTTGGTTTGGTTGGTTATTATATTAATGTGAGGTCAAGTCTTTGTATGTTTGCACAGATCTGCATCTCTCGTACTCTAACATAATTGATAGTTTAATTTGTTCATGTCAAAAGTGAAGCTCAGGATAATTAAATTGCTGTTAGCGTTCAGATTTAGAATATTAAGGTTAGCTTCATAGGTATTAACAGGAGTATCATGAGTATTAACGGGATTAAATTCGATTAGTTGAACTGATCTCATCATAGAGTTGATAATCACCTTAGTTAATCATGGCTTCCTATAATTATTTGTGTTAATTCATAGCTTAATAACTTCACGTGAATAATTGTTTAATTCTAGTTGATACCTGATCCATTGTTTCATGCACATCAAAATCGAATAGCTTGATAGTTTGGCTTGATAGAGGTCTGGACCGTCCGGGCTTTGAAGAAGTGATTTAACAGGCCCGAAATTAAATTGGCATCGGGTCTTTGGGCTCATCACAGGCCCAGGCCGTCCAGTCTTTTGTAAATGCTATTTGGGCCTGTTTGAAAAAAAACTGAAATGTCAGTCCCCTCCCATTGGGCTGCTTCGAATAACTTACTAAAAATTCTGTTTTCTACCTTCTACAGTTGTAGGACTTGGATGATTTAAAAACTGAATCATAGGTTTTGGGCCTTTGAGTTAAGTGACACACTTGAATTAAGAGGTGTTTCCTCTTGTTCAAGTGTGGACTTGAGCTCGAGGCCCTACTTCCTTGATTACATTTAAATAATAGCAATTGATAATACTAATTAATTAGGGCCCTTTTAGAGACAACACTGTAATAGAAAATCATAGTTTCTTTTAGGATGGCCTTTAAATAAAAATGAGACGAGCCTCGCCGCACAAAACATATAAATTGTGGGGCCCTCATTAAATGCTTATACTGAAATACTTAGAAATTCGGGACGTGCCATTTAGCGAATTTTCATGGACTCCCGCAAAGTTAATGAGACGCTAGCCACTTTAGGCGCGCTTTTAATAATTTTACCTTCTTAAATACGGGTGTGCATTTCATGTGACCCAAATTCAAATCCCAAAACGTTGAATAAGAGGTGTCGAGGATCCGGGTGCATTTCATGTGACGTGATCCAAAAACACGCTCTTAAACGGCGTTCACTTTCATAAAAACTAATTAAAAGCGGTTAAACAATTTTAAAATTGCACTATAGGATGACATGTATAAAAATCAGACTTTAGCCAAATATAGCAGTTGAGCGACCGTGCTAAAACCACGGAACTCGGGAGTGCCTAACCCCTTCTCCCGGGTTAACAGAATTCCTTACCCGGATTTCTGGTTCGCGACTGTTAATACAGAGTCAAACCCTTTCCTTGATTCGGGATTCAAACCGGTGATTTGGGACACCATAAATCTCCCAAGTGGCGACTCTGAACTTCTTAATAAACGAATCCCGTTTCGATTGTCCTTTAATTGGAAAAACTCCTCTATTATACCCTTCACGGGGTGTAGTAGTAAGAAAAAGGAGGTGTGACAGTAGTATCTCCAAGGTCTCACAGCTCATTCCGGGTTCGGGGAAGTGTTGTCTTATGGGGTACTTCGTTTGGGCCTCAGTACGAGAGATCTCCAGCTCCGAATCCGATCTCATGAGGTCATGTCTTGGATTCGTTTGACCCACCGGGAAATCTGGGTCTTAGTTACCCCCGGTTTCACCCATATTCAAATTGTCCCCTCGTTTCCTAGAGAGTAGGTTAACCAAAATGATGGGAGACGATAGATAAACTGCGGTTCCTTACTTCGCACGCTACAACCGAGATGGCGGATAAGCCGAAATGTCACATCAGTAGTGTCGCTCTAACTTTAAGCACGTGTCGTTCATCAGCTGGAAGGAACAAATGCGAAATGTAGCGTATTTTCCCTATAAAATCTTTGACCCTCGGAGGTGGCTTCCTCCAAGGTGGTTGTTTTCGAGGTGGCTGCTCCTGAGAGGGCTGTCCCCAAGGCAACTGCCCCTGAAGCCGCCCCCGAGCCCCCCATGAAAAGCTTTATCCCCGGCGTTTGCTTAATCGCAGATGACTTCAAAGTCGAGAAAGCCTCATCCAAATAGGACCGGGGTGAAGGAACATAGAGATACATATGCTCCATTACTGAAGATATCCTTCCCATAGTCCGAGAGGACTGTAAATGGTAAGGTAAGGATGTGGTGGTCCCCAGGACCAAGGATGATATTACTACCCACGTGGAGAGATATTCAAGTGTTTACACTTACCCCTTTACGCTAGGCCCAGTAGACTCGGTGATTCTGGCCTTCTGCAAGAGGTACGAGGTCTGCCTCGGACAAATCCACCCGTCTCTTTGGAGGATCCTGATCCTCTTACGTTACTTCGTAAACAAAATCGAGTCCCCTCGGTTTACCCTCGACCATCTACTCCGTCTTTATAGTCCCTGGATTTTTTGAGGGGGACTAATCAAGCTTAATCGCCGGAACAGCAAGGCCCCCTTTTCGTACATCGACAAGGATCGAGACCGAGACTGGAAGGGGCACTTTGTTTGGGTGAAAACAGAAGATTTAATCCCTCCCAAATTCCTGCCATTTCCTGAGAAGTGGAATGCACCTCGTAAGTGTAGCCTTCTCTTAGGTGTCAAGTTCCCTTTGTATCCTTTCTCACCATCAGTATTTTTAGTTGTGCAGTTGTGCCCAGGTTCCTAATGCAGTCCCTCGGCTCAAGGAATGGATCGAAGGCATCTGCCAGTAGATATTGTATTTTAAGCGATCGTGACGCAAGCTTTCAAAGGGCTGATGGGAGGCATGTTCTCACGGTATGTTTCTCCTTTGAATAGCTATTACTATGCTATAAATTGATATAATGCTAATCTCTCCTCTTTCTTTCACAGGTTTGCCTAAGACCATCGAACTTAGGCCGTTAGAAGGGGACGAAAATGTGTCCTTGTTCGTTGAACCCTCCATTACGGGGCAGCCCCAGTTTGCTACAGAGGAGAAGAAGAGAAAAAGAAAATCCTCAGGCTGAGAGGGGCCCTAGGTGAAGATAAAAAAGAGGTCGTCCACACGGGCTCGCAAGCCCAAGAAGAATACCAGGTCACAGGTACCAGACTCCGATTCTCTTTACCGGCTCAGGGATGAGCCTAAAGAAGATGATATATTTTTCGCCCACAAATCGACCCCTGCCGGAGACCAAGCGGCGGCCAAGGAAGAGAGTCATCAGGTCGATTTCCCTCTAACTCGAGAGGCCGAAATGGGGACGGGGTCTGAGACCTCTCGAGAAGCTGCCTCTGTTTCGAAGGAAACGACCAGTGTGATAGACATCGTGGGGACGCCCTCCTAAACTGAGTCCATGCTTGAAGAGGCCCAAACAGGGAAGGAGAAGTGAAGTGAAGGAGTTCATGGTGCGGACGACCCTCTCTGTTCCTTCTTCTATGGCGTGGACATGTCCACTTTGGACGACTTTACCAGGCTGGGCGACTTAGGGATTCCGAAGATGGACGCTCCTTTAGAAGTAGGCGGGCCGAGTTCGATCTCGAAACTGGTGAATCAGTTTCCCGCTCCGAGTGTGGATCCCGATCACAAGAGATCGGTTATTCTTACTGTCCTGGAGGATGCTCGGGTTCAATCTACTCCTGTGGGCATAGCCATCTACCTCTAATGCCTGGTGACCGAGGAGGGCCAGGCAAAGATGAAAGAAGTGGGTGCGTCGTGTCTCTTCAATAAGGCGCAACATGCACTAAACCGGGTAAAGCATCAATAATCCCTCTTTAATTCCACATAGGTTTTATCATCTTTTACTATTTTCGTCTTTTTGTAGGCCTTTGTGCTTCATCACAAGAGCTTCCCCAGGTACCGCTCCGAGATCAACCAACTCAAGTTCGAGTTTAAGGAGCAGACTCGAAAGAAGGATATGTACAAGCTCCTCAGTGAGCAACAAGACATGGCCATCAAGGACCTTCAGGCCGAGTTGGATAGGGCTCAAAAGGAAGCTTCGGCCTTGAGGCGGAAACATGATGACCTAGTCGAAAAGGTAAAGGTCTATGAATGTTATAACGAGGAGCTAGTCATGGTGACTGACAACAAAACCTCGCAGGTCCAAAAAAAGATTGACCAGATCGACCAACTCCAAATCAAGATGAATGAGGTCCAAGCCATGGTTGATAGGTGAGAAAGCAAAATGGACCTTCTGGCATCGGAGAAGGAAACCGCTAAGGCGAAGATGGCATCGGTTGAGAACCAACTCCGGGCGGCTAAAGACAAAGGTGACAAATAGTCTCAGCTGAACGATGGTCTTCGAGCACAGCTGATCTTGGCCGTTGCAGAGCGGGATGCCCTTGGTAAAGAATACGATGCAGTGAAGTCAAAATTGAATACAATCTTCAAATGGTGGCCCAATACAAGGCCGATGTGGAGGCAGTCGAGGCCCGTTTGAAGGCAAAAGCTGAATATATGAATCGCCTATCCCGGAGAGAGGCCCTCGAGGAGATCCATGCAAGAGGTTTTGACCTATCAGCTGAAATGGAGGAAGCCAAAAATCCGAGGTGAAAAGTCTTTACGAGCCTGAAGGTGCCAAAGGCTCCGAGGGTTCCGATGGTTCGGAGGGTTTTGACGGCTTTGACGACAAGTCGGCCCTGGTAAAGATTAGGCGTAGATGCCTTAGTACTTTTTTAAGTTTTGTCTTATGTACATATTTTGTTTGTTTTGAGACCGATTTTATTGGGCCTTTGTAAGTATATTCCGGAATATATATATAAAATTTTCCCTTTCTGGCAATTTCGAGTCTTTACTTTATTAGCATCTTCTATTGTATTAATGCCTTAGCATAGAATCCAATGTAGTTATAGGGCGATCGTTTTTTTAGAAATTCAAACGGAGCCTACCTTCGATGCAACTCTGTTTGCTTGAGGCTTTAAAAACTCGGTGTGATCGGAAGTTTTTCCAAGTTGCTTAAGTGATTTTAGACGATGCTTTTGTCGAGGGTAACCTTTTAGCAGGCTTTGAATTTTTATAAAAGCCTTACTTTCTGATTACAAGCTTCGAACATCTCCGAGCCATTTTTTAGGTTGTACGTAGCCTTTTGTATTTAGGTATCGCCTAATAGGTTTGGTGCCTCCGGGATTTGGTAGCCCGAGTTGCCCGAACTTACAGTCCCCGAATATGGGTAGTCCTTGGGCTCTTAGGATCTGGAATTTGAGAGGCAAAAATGTGTAATAGCAAGGCGGAACTTTCTTTCATTTATGTGTGTAAAGTACATGATCGAAAGCGTGTAAAAACTTGTATCATGGCTAAAGTGGATTATATGGTCACGGTTCACTCGACCGTTTGGCCCTTACAATGAATCCTTACCACCGACCCTTAGCTTCTAACATACAAGATTTTCTTCTTTCCTTGTTAAAAGCCTTAATCTGAGGGTGATGGCCCCCAGTATTCGAGGTCGAACTTGAGAGGGCTCGGATACTATTGATGCGAAATGAACGCCCATTAACTTCGGTTTCGGACCTACCTTTGAATCTAAGTTAGCATATTTTATTGTTGCCTCGTTAAAAACCTTGCCGAAAAACCCATTTTGGGACAAAACCGGTTCAAGGAAAAAAGAGTACAACGCGCGCTTCAGGCCTAATAGCCACGTCCATCCTTGGCCATTGCCTACAAGTGTTAGTCCCATTCATAATATTGTCAAAGAGTAATTGAGATTGTACCTTAATAGTAGTACCACTTTAAGTGTGTCACGTTCCAATTGTTCGGTAGTTGCACACTATTTCCTACTTCGAGTTTGTATGAGCCATTGCCGGTAATTCTGAGGACTCGATATGGTCCTTCCTAGTTCGGTCCCAGCTTCCCCTCATTAGGGTTCCGGGTGTGTAATGTTACTTTTCTCAAAACCAAGTCCCCAATTTGAAGTATCGGAGGTTGGCTCTTCGGTTGTAGTATCTTTCGATCCTCTATTTTTGGGCGGCCAACCGGTCTAGGTCGGCTCACGTCTTTCATCCAATAGTTTCATGCTCGTGATCATGGCCTATCCATTCGACTCTTCGGTCGCATGTTGGAACCTGAGGTGGTTCTCCCGCTTCGACTGGTATTAAGGCTTCGGCACTGTAAACCAGTGAAAATGGGGTGGACCCGGTATAGACTTCGAAGTCGTACGGTGTGCCTATACGACTTCGGGCAGGATTTCCTTCCATTTCCCTTTGGCGTCGGTCAACCTCTTCTTCAGGTTTTGAAGTATGGGTTTTGTTCGTTTCCACTTGTCTGTTCCCACTAGGGTGCTAAGGTGTTGATAGTATTTTCTTAATCTTGTGATCCTCGAAGAACTTATTTACCTTGCTGCTAATGAATTGTTTCCCATTATCGCAAACAATTTCGGATGGTATGCCGAATCGACATATTATGTGGTCCTAGATGAATTCAATGACCTCTTTTTCTCGTACTTTCTCGAACGCGTAAGCTTCGACCCATTTGGAAAAATAATCAATCATGAATAGTATGAATTGAGCCTTGCCAGGTGCCCACGGTAGGGGACCGACGATGTCCATTCCCTATTTCATAAATGGCCATAGGGACAAGACCGAATGGAGTAGCTCTCCCGGTTGACGGATCATCGGTGCGTATCTCTTGGCAGTCGTCGCATTTTCGTACAAAATCCTTCACGTCCTTCTCTATTTCAGTCCAGTAATCGCCGGCCCTGATTAATTTCAAAACCAAAGATTCCTCCCCCTAATGGTTACCGCAAGTGCCTTCGTGAACTTCTCTCAAGGCATATTTAGTGTCTCTCGGCCCCAAGCATATGGCTAGAGGGCTGTCGAATGTTCTTCTAAACAAAGTCCCTTCGCCCAAGCTAAATCTGGCAGCCTTCGTACGCAAAGCTCTCGATTATTTGGGGTCCGAGGGAAATTTTCCAGTCTTCAAGTAATCCAATCCCAAGTCAAACTTGTTGAGTTTACTTCGGCGTGGGTTTCTTCTATCACCGACTTCATAAGTTGTACTAATGTTCCCGAGATGAAATCGTCAGTATCAACCGATGACCCTAAATTGACCAAAGCATCGGCCTCACTGTTTTGATCTCGAGGCGCATGTTGCAGGGTCCATTCCCTGAATTGATGCAGTGCTACCTGTAATTTGTCCAAGTACCTCCGCATCTGTTCCTCTTTTACTTCACACGTTCCATTGACTTGATTTACTATGAGGAGGGAGTCGCACTTCGTTTCGATCACCTGGGCCCCAAGGCTATTAGTTGATTCGAGACCTTCAATCATAGCCTAAAACTCGTCCTCATTGTTAGTCAATTCTATAGTTCTAATAGATTGCCTAATTATACCCCCCCCCCCCCACCTTGGTGGTTTCAACACGATGCCGAGTTCGGACCCTTTTGCGTTCGAGGCGCCGTCCGTAAAAAGGATCCAGATTCCCGAGGAAGTCCCTGATGCTAACAATAATTCCTTTTCTACTTCGAGTATTAAGGCTGGTGTAAAGTCGGCCACGAAGTCTGCCAAAATTTATGATTTGATGGTGGTTCGGGGTCGATATTCGATATCATACCTGCTTATTTTGATGATCCATTTGGCCAAACGGCCCGAGAGTTTGGGTTTGTGCATGATGTTTCTCAGCGGGTAAGAGATTAAGACACATATGGGGTGGCATTGAAAGTACAGTTTTAACTTTCTTGAGGCGCTTAGCAAAGCGAGCGCAAATTTTTCTAGGCGAGGATACCTTGTTTCGACCTCACCTAGAGTTCTACTGACATAGTAAATAGGAAATTGTGTACCTTCCTCTTCCCAAACTAAGACTCCACTTACCGCCACCTTGGATACCGCCAAGTAAAGGTACAGTTGCTCATCCGCCTATGGAGTGCAGAGCAAGGGTGGACTTGACAGGTACCGTTTGAGTTCTTCTAAAGCTTGTTGACACTCCGGAGTCCAGGAGAAGTTATTCTTCTTCTTTAATAGTGAGAAGAACCGATGGCTTTTATCCGAGGATCTCGGTATGAACTGTTCTAGGGCAGCTATGCGCCCGGTCAGCCTCTGAACGGCCTTAATGTTATCCACCATGGTGATGTCTTCTATGGCTTTGATTTTGTCGGGATTGATCTCGATTGTCCGGTTGGATACCATGAATGCAAGGAATTTTCCTAATCTGACCCCGAATGCGCAGTTCTCCGGGTTCAGCTTCATATTGTATTTCTTCAATATGTCAAAGGTTTCCTGCAAATGTTCCAAATGGTCCTCTGCTCACATGGACTTAACTAACATATCGTCAATATAAACTTCCAATGATTTTTCCTATCTGTTCTTCGTACAGCGGGTTCACTAGGTGTTGATAGGTGGCACCGGCGTTCTTTAATCCAAATGGCATTACATTATAACAATAGGTGCCGAATTTAGTGATAAAAGAAGATTTTTCCTGATCGTCCGGGTTCATCCGAATTTGGTTGTACCCGGAATAGGAACGGAGAAGGCTGAATATGTCATGCCTGGCTGTCGCGTCGATCATGCGATCGATGTTAGGAAATGAAGATGAGATTAGGGCATGCCTTGTTCAAGTCCTTGTAATCTACACACATTCTTAGCTTATTTTCTTTTGTTGGCACTACTTCTACGTAAGTTAACCAGTTCAGGTACTTAACTTCCTGAATAGACCCTATTTAAAGGAGTTTAGATACCTCGTCTTTGATGAATGCATGCTTGACCTCGGATTGAGGTCTCCTCTTCTGTTTAACGGGGTGGAACTTCGGGTCCAAACTCAGTTTATGTGTGGTTACCTCCGGTGGGATCCCTATCATGTCAAGATGGGACCAAGCAAAACAATCTACGTTAGCTTTAAGAAAATTAATGAGTTTTTTCCTGAGCTCGGGCGCTAACCCTATGCCCAGGTATACCTTTCGATCTGGTAGGTGCTCGATCAATATGACTTGCTCCAACTCTTCGACCGTTGATTTGGTGGCATCGGTATCATCAGGAGCTATGAATGATCTCGGAACTCCGTAAACATCCTCCTCATTGAATCCTCGTTCCTCCGATCCGACCGGGACCGCCATCGGTGATTGCTATTTAACTTTGGTCTTTCTGGTCGGCTCCGTGCTCTTTAATGTGGAAATGGCGGGTACCTGGAGTACTTCATTGACCACGAACATCTCCTTTTCGGCCAGCTATTCTCCGTATACCGTCTTGATTCCTCCTGGTGTAGGTAACTTCAATGCGTGGTGTAAGGTCGAAGGAACCGCCCTCATATTGTGAACCCATGGTCTTCCGAATGGAGCATTACATCTCACATCCCCTTCGATCACATAAAACTTTGTATCCTGGATGGTCCCAGTGGTGTTCACCGGTAGGGTTATTTCATATTTGGTGGTTTCACATGCCATGTTGAATCCGTTTAACACCCGGACTACTGGCACAATTTGATCTTCTAACCCCAATTGCTCTACGACCCTTGATCTGATAATTTTGGTCGAGCTACCTGGATCAATAAACATACGTTTAACTCGAGATTTATTTATAAGTACGGATATTACCAGTGCATCATTATGAGGTTGCATGATGCCATCGACATCCTCGTTGAACAAAATAGTTCCATCCGGGATATAATCTCGGGTTCGGTTTTCCCTCGTGATAGATACTTTAGTGCATTTTATCATCGGCCCTTGAGGAAATCGGCCCCTCCAATTATCATGTTGATGATGTGTTGAGGTTCTTCTTGTTCGGTCTGTTTGTTGGAGTCCCTATTCCTGAAGTGATTTTTGGCTCGATCACTCAGAAATTCCGGAAGATGCTCGTTATTGAACAATCGGGCAACTTCTTCTCTTAATTGTCAGCAGTCCTCGATCCTGTGTCCATGAGTGCCATGATACTTACATATCGGGTTAGGATCTCTTTGGGTGGGTTCGGACTACAATGGTCAAGGCCACTTGGTCTCCTTGATGAGCCCAATGGTTGATATGATGCCGGTTGTATCAACGTTGAAGTTATACTCTGACAATCTTGGAGCGTCCTTTCTAAGCGGCCTATCGAAACCATTTTTGCTCATCAGGCCTCGGCTATTGGGCCCTCGATAGCTTCTCTTTTCATTCCTTGTAGAGTTGTGCCAGGACTCGTTTCCATTTCGATTTGACTGTATGGTTGGTATAGATCTCAGACCGGCCTTGATTCATGATCGATGACTCTCTTAGGCCTGTCGTCGGTTCTGATGGGATAAACGGACCCAAAAGGGGCTCCGAGTTGGTCTTCCTCGACTCTGATTTTTGGCTGGTATCTGTTGTGGACGTCGGCCTAAGTTACCACCGGGTACTCTACTAAATTTTGTTTTAGTTATTGTGAAGCCAAAGAGCTTCCAGGGTTAAGTCCTTGAGTGAATGCCTTAACGGCCTAATCATTCACAATCGGAGGCAAGTCCATTCATTCCATTTGAAATCTTGATACGAACTCCCCGAGCATTTCGTTGTCCCTTTGCTTAACCTTGAAAAGATTCAATTTTCTGGTCTCGACTTTGATTGCCTCGGCAGGAGCCTTTACAAAAGCATCTACAAGCATAGTGAACGAATCTATGGAATTTGGGGGCAAGTTGTGGTACCATATCATTGCTCCTTTTGACAGAGTTTGCCCGAACATTTTTAATAATACTGACTCAATTTTGTCGTGCTCCAAGTCGTTTGGATCCGTGATTCCGTTATATTTTGGGATATCGGGCATATGAAACTTCTTCAAGATTGGATTCGGTGCCGCGCTCAGAGGAAAAGGATTTTGGACAAATTTCTTGGAGTCCAGGCTCTTCAATATCGGAGGCTCTCCTAGGATTTGGTCGACCCGGGAATTATACGTCTCTACCTTCTTGTCGTTTGCTTCAATTTTCTTTTCACCTGACTCCATCCGTTTGGTTAATGCTTCAAGAATTTTCATTACCCTAGAGCTGACACCAATCTCAGTTTCGCTCGGCCTTTCGGTGATCTTCTCATTTCTCCGGGTGTTTTCCCGGGATGGTTCGGGCTCAACCCTGCTGGGGGCACGACTTTGATTTTGCAGTTGCCTATCACCGCCTGTTAGGCCTATAACATTTTCAAGATCACCCGTAGGCTGACCCTGTTGCCTTTCGCCTTCGGGAATCCCTCGAGCCGTTGGTCGGGCTCCTCCACGAACGTTGTTCTTAGGGTCGAAAGGCAGGTTGGTCTCGATGGCCACATGCGAGTTAGCATCGACTGCGTTTGCAACTGGGACTCTGTTGGGATCAGCAAGGGGCACCACATTGTTAGGCACCATATTTTTGTTTTCGCCATGATGGCCAGACTCAACATCAATATTCAAGTGAACAGAATGAGAGTTTGATATTTTTAGGCTGACCTGAAATTAAAATCTTAAAGAACAAGCGTAAAACAGAGTGTGTTACGAAAATTTGTATCAAACCACCACTATTATCGTTAGCCCCACAGTGGGCGCCAAATTGTTACCCCTGAAATGGATAACAATTGAATTTATACGCGGTTTTAAAGATATGTGAATTGGTTCAACACAAATAATTAAAAATGTTAGATAAGCGAATTAGAGATAAAATAAATAACCAAACCAGTTGTGACGTTGAGTCCATGCTCTGATCTAAGCCTAACAAATGTTCTACTCTCGATTCACCAGACGTGTATGAAGAGCTACAATTGAAATAGGAACCTTTCAATAACTAAAAAGCAGAGAAACAAGTTTGTATTGCTTTGATATACGTGTTACAATGTGCCTATTAAATAAAAAACTTCCTCTTTATATAGTATGGGAGTTTTACCCTTAGTACAATTCTAAAAAAGGTAAAAATCATCCCTGTATAGCAATTACTGATATGCTACCGACATCAAGGGATATCCGCGCTGTGATATCCGGTTGGGTGCGGATATCACGGCTCTCTGCTAGTCGTGCAACTGTTTGTAGTATCTCCGAGGTCTCGAAGCTCATTCGGGGTTCGGGGAAGTGTTGTCGTATCGGGTACTTCGTTTGGGTACGAGAGATCTCCAGCTCCGAATCCGATCTCATGAGGTCACGTCCTGCCTTTGTTTGACCCACCGGAAAATCGGGGTCTCAGTTACCCCCATATACAAATATCATTTTGCTTATTATTTATATATACATTTATAATAGTGTGTATATATATATATATATATATATATATATATATATATATATATATATATATATATATATATATTATTTTCCAAAATTCATATACATATATTCCAAGTAACAATAACGAAGTTCGATTAACTCCACGGGAAAGATTATTTAACTCCGTCTCTTACAATTTCACAAACACATTTAAAATTCTTCTCCAACACTTGCACGCCAAAATAAATCAACCTTTTTCTCGTCCCATTCACATACTTCAATCAAATATAAAAGAGTGAATACCTTAAAACTCCCTTAAACTATCACATTTTTGTCAGTTACCTACTTAAATTATTCGGTGTTCCCAAACTCTCTCTCTC
>NW_017670453.1:95144-103824 GCF_001879085.1 Nicotiana attenuata
CCCCTTAATTATACAACTATATATTAAAAAAACCCTCATCGATTTTTTGGTGGTGAGTGTGTGATACACCCTTCTATTTGCTCAACCTAATCTGATATATCAATTTAATTAAGAATATTAGCTAATAATAAAAAATAATTAAATGGGAAAATGTTTGGGGGTTAAAAAAATCAAAGAAAGAGGATGAAGGGATAAACACATGGTCATTTGCAAAAAAAGAAAAAAAAATCTTTACTATCTCCTCCGATAATGGCTACACCATGTCTCAATCGTGAGTTTTACCATTAAACTTCGATTCAACCTTGTATTTTTCTCATTAACCTTCATTTTCACCGGGAATTTTAGTCTAATACGAGATTTGGAGAATACACAAATTAGGGTTTAGTTGAAATTAGAAGACATAAATGAAGAAGAACGATAATTTTAGAAGAAACAAGAGAAATCGAACACCAGGTCGTCTGGAAAGAGCCCTAGCTCCTTCTGTCGGAGGTTCGAGAATCTATGAAAGGACATCTAAGGTTATGGTTATGATAAAAAAAAATCAGTTGAAACCCATAAGTATAAAGGAAGAAAAAAGATTAAAAAAAATGAAAAAGAAGGCTAGAATACAAAGAAAATAGAAGAAAAATACAAAACGTAAATATTTTTTTAAAGAATGTAATGGTAATTAACCATTAGAAAAGGCCAATTGGGACCATTATGTATAATTTATTCTCTCACGCGTCTTTTGGCGAGTTACCTTACATATTTCATTAAAAAAATTGACGAGAGTTTTTTTAATATATAGGGGGATGAGGGTTTGGGGACGCCGGATAGTTTAAGTATGGAACTAACAAGAGCATAATAATTTAGGGAAGTTTTAGGGTATTCACTCCATATAAAAATAATATTATTTGTGTATTTTGAAACTACTCGTCCCATTCACATACTTCATAGGAGTATCTGCCTTTTCACTTTAATAGAACTTCAACATGAAGTAATTCAAATAGGGGTGGTTCTAAAGATTAGTCAAAAGTAGAGGTTTAAATGTAGATCTTTTCTCCTTGTATTTTAACATGTACGTAATCAGCTTGTCCATGTTTTAGCTACGTTACGAGACGATTTACTAACCGTAATTGTATAAAGATTTACAAAGTATAATAGATGATAAAACCAAGATATTTCATAAAGTAAATGGATAAATTTGGTTTTTTTTCCTAAAGAAAAATTTTAGAAACAAAAATTATATTATGTCAATATATGGTCATACTAATTCTTCTAAAAGAATAGTAAAATAAATTTAATTGATTTCTTATCATAATAATCACATACACACAAACATATAAAGTGACTACATGAAAATGCATTTCTCTACCTGCCTCTTTATTGTAATTGCTCCATTACACTTCCATTTTTCGCCATGTTAATAAAAAGGATGCATTAAATATGTCTTAAATTAGTTTGCAGTTAGATATAACGTTATGAAAAGACATACGTAGAAAATGATAGGTCTCAAATTTTTCAACGAAAATGATGTATGATGTTGAATTGCATGTGATATTTTTGGTACTAAAATGATTATGTTTAGCATGGTAGGATTTAACCTATTGTTTTTTTTTTTTTGGTTTTGCATTCAATTCTTAGTGATTATATGAGTTACGGAGCTAGTGCTTAAGATACGAGTTCAATCGAATTCAGTAATTTTAATTTCAACTATGTATTTATTTTAAAAAAATAACTTTAATATCGAATTATGTATAATTTATTAATTTATAACTTAATAACTTAAAAGGGTTAGACTCTTGAATCCATAAACTTCAAATGACGGCTCCTATTAACCTCGATTAATTTGAACTTGCACTGCGTAATATTGAAATAGTGCTCCGGAGCTAGAACCCGAGACCTCGATCTGCTTAAGGATGAAGAGACCCTATCCCTAAGATATTTATTTGTATGATGTGGTCCTATATATAAAGGCAATAACTAATAATATGATATTGACCGAACCCATTATCGTTTACGTACGTAGCCATGCAAATAGCACTAACTTCCAAATACTCATTTTGGATACGATTTTTTCATAATTCAGATTTCTGAAACTATTTTATGTATATTTATTCTTTGACATTTCAGATAAGAAAAATGAGAAAAGATATAATTTAGATTAATTATATTATCTTATTCAAAGTTTAATGTTTGATCAATCGCGTCTAAACCAACAGCAATAGGTAATTAAATGTTAGATATACCTTTTAGTATTAAAAAGTAATTACATAAAATTACAACTCTAAATTTTGTCTCCATTTAATTTTAAGAATTTAATTAAGAAGTGTCAATCAATACTTGACTATGAAAAAATACTATGGTCAAAAGTGGACAACTCGTTCATGTTACCTGTTTGTTAATGTAATGAATTCGATGAAGTGGGTCCCACAAAAGAATAAATGGGAAGAGGGAAAGGAGAAAAGGAAAACAAGATTGCTAGGTAATTACTTTTACTTTTTCTTTTCGTGTTTAATTTTATTAAAAGAAAGAAGTTGCCCACAAAGGTTGGCGGTTGGTTGGGTGGGTGGTTTGGGAGATCTGAGATCGATTTGCTCATCGGTAGCCTTCTCGTGCAAAGTTCGTCGCATCTGGCTTGTCTAATGTGTTTTACATCTCCTGTGTGATTTTGCGAGTTATTGCACGGTGAACAAGTTACTAGCGTACCGAAGGGTAACAAATGCGGGTTTTCCCCAGGAATTTTGCCCAAAAAAAAGTCTAGAGAGCTTACTTCCATTTTAATTAGTCGACAAATTACAGTAGTTGTTGATTAATCAGAACTAATTTGACGTAAATTAATGGACCTTAAGTTCTTAAAATACAATAAGTATATATTATAATATTTTTAATTCAAGTTGTTATTGCAGTTAATTTACAACATTGCTCTTTCTTGATATAAAAGAATATAGTACAAAGACAACATTTAATTAATAAATTAATCTATATCTATATCTATCTATCTATATCTATATTATTATAAAAGCATGAATACAATGTCGGTTTACAAAAATAACCTTATAATATTAAGCATAATAACTCATAATGAAAGGATAAAAGCGGAATTCTAAATATTAGTCTTATAATCCTATTAGTTTTAGGACATAATACTACACGTTAGGAATCCTACAGGATTACCCTTAGGAGTCATATTAGTATAATTACTTTCGGGCTGTCTAATTCATATAAAATTGAACAAGTAAATATCTTTAGTCATGTAATTCTATCAGTTTCAGGATATGCTTTTTAAAAATTCCTATTACTAATTTAATTTGAAAATATATTATAATATCCTACTAGTAATTTAATTTAAGAATGTATTATACTGTCCAAATTCATTTAGAAAAAAGAGAGTGTATTTTGTTATAAAATCATAACTACAATATTAATATACCAAAATAGCCCTAAGTTATTAAACGAAACAACTTATAGTAAGAGGACATAACCGCAATATTGGACTACAATACCTTCTATGCTAATTTTTAATATTTAAGATTTTAAAATTAATAAAATTTTATCTATTAAATTCTTATTAAAAAATATGTAGGGAGGTTTAATAAAATAAATTTCATAAGAATCTTCCGTATTGACAATACATTATCACTTCATAATGTCCAATACCAAAAAAGATAAAAGTAATATTAAATGGACTGCATAAAGAGTTGAAATTGAGAAGAAAAAAATACCCTCGCGATAATATATTTTTATATTATATTTGAAATATTTCCATGCTAAATAATATTTTTTTTATTCAATCTTTCGTGTAATATTGAAAAATACCCAATTATTAAACAACAACTAAAAAAATATTTAAGAATATAAATGTGTGAGAAAGAGAGAAAAATGGTTGGTAAGAGTCAATACCACTAATAATTCTACAAACATAAAGATCTAAAAGTGAAATGTCATATCAATCATTTACTCTTTGAAAATAAAATTTGTAGCGGATAAAATTATAATTAAGAGTAAATATTCAAAACAAGAGATGAACAAATATTAAGATATGAATCAATATAGAAAAAATTATTTTTATGTTAAAACTAAATAAATAATCTTTTAATTAATTATTTAGCAAGAAAATCCGATTCAATTATTTTTTAAATTCATCATATGAGTAAAATTCTTTTTCAAGTTTTAAAAAAAAAATCTTAGGGTACATAAATCTATTCCATAAAAAGAGCGTTAGAACACAAAGTAAAAAAGTTAGTATATTATTAATAATCAAAATGTCATACAAGTGTCCGAGGAAGCACAATCAAAGCTAAATCCTAAACAAGAACAAGCTTTCAAGACTATATTATAAAGAGTCGACTCTGATATAACGGGATTATTCTTTGTAGATGCCTCCGCCGAATCAAAATAATATTTATATGTCATGCATTACTTGTAAATATCATATCAAGAGGCATGTCACTGTTAGCAATAATAGCACGTGGTGTACCAACAATGATTTATTGTGAGGCCACCCACTTTAGTTTTGATATACCTCTTGAAACAACTTAAATAATCATCACAAATATATCAAAGCAGAGCAATAGTGATAAATTTATAAGGAAAGCAAAATTGATAATATGGGATGAAGCACTTATGGCTAAGTATCAAACGATCAAAATAATTGCTCGGAGTTCTAGAGATATATTGGATATTAATGAACCGTTTGGTGGAAAACTAATTGCTCGGAGTTCTAGAGATATATTGGATATTAATGAACCGTTTGGTGGAAAACTAATAGTTTGAGATATGATTTATGTCAAATACTACCAATAGTTTCAAAATCGACAAAATCAGAGACTGTAAAAGCTAGCTTGTCAAAGTAATACTTTTGGCCTCAAATGTAAAAGATTCAACTGACAAGAAATATAAAGTAAGAACAGATCCAGTATTCAAATTCTTCTTGCTTAGTGTTAGAAACGAAGTAGAACATCCAATAAAACATTATTTGGTTCTTCCTAAATACGTGATTATCAATCCCAATGGTAATAGTAGTGTATTTAATAAGAGAAATATTTCTATCATTAGATTAAAACGCAATTTGTGCAAATCGCATGATAGAATTAAAAATATATCTTAGCTACCAGAAATTAATATGTTGATCAATTTAATAAAAAGTTGATTGCAAAATTTTATAGTAAAAACAAAATATTTTTCTATTTTTGACTCAGCAGAAAATGATATCAATAGTACCAAGAAGAATACTTAAATACTTTAATACCAAATGACCTTCTACCATACATGTCTGTTGTCAAGTTTATTATTTCTTACGTATGTTAGTGTCACCATTTATATAATAGACTAAGTTAAAATTGATCTTCCATTGTATATAAGTTGATTTTGAAGAAAAATATGCTCGTCATGCTATTGAAAAACTTAAATACGCCGAATAACTTATGTAATTGTATACTATATAGTATACAGAAGTTTTGACAATAACGTCATACATGCAAAAATTATGATACTGGTCAATGTGATTCTAAGTATATTCTTATCCCTGAATTCAACTTTCGTCTTCTAAAACTAAGGAATATACTTTTAATTTTGTGTGAAAATAATTTTTAGTATGTTAATGGTTTGCGAATACTATTAAAAAAAGCACAATAAATTCATGTATTATGCTAATGTAATAATTATCTTCGGCATTTAGATAATTTCTATATTAGTATACATAAAAAAATTTGTATTAATTAAATTTTATTATTCTTCATATAAATAAATATTTAAATCATCACGTATCATTATTAACGTGCAATGCACGTTCATAGAATAGTAAATAAAAAACAGGATTGTATAGGGAGGAGGTCGGCAATCACCGACAATACATTTATGAGTATTTCAGTATCTCCGCATGATACTTACTGCTACTTATAACAGATCTAGAAATAAGAGTTTACGAATTTTTATAAAGGCTTCAAATTAACATTATAATAATAATAATTAAATTCATAGTTAAATATTAATAAAATATTATAGTAAATTAGTTAGGGTAAAAAATTTCATGCATTCATTTATCAATCCAATAAATATATAATGCATATCTTCACGTATCCTTTTATTATTAATTTATAGGTAATTAACATATAATTTCACATATTTAGCTATGTATAAAATATAATTTAATATAAACACTGTTTATGTAACTTCGTGCTGAATAGTATCATTTTCCTTTTCTTTGTTTAGACTTGGGGAATAAATCTTTTTCCTATAATGGCGATAAGACAGCTACCAAAATTTAAAGAATCTACATAGAATTCAAGAATTTTTCTGAAAAAAGATCAAAAGAGACTTTCCCTTTTGATGATAGCTGTTATGAGTATGACAAATAGACAAAGCAAAGTATAATATAAAGTAAGAAACCAAATAACACATATTGTCGGTACTCGGATTTCCATTTTTGTGTTTTTTTAATCCTTCCCTTTAAATATAATTATTATATTATTGACTTAATTAATCTATCTAAAGATTAGAATAAAAATTTAATTAATTAAAGAAAATGATATCGTGGGTGCACGTCTTTCTTCATTGTCGTATAACCGTATATAACTAATCCCTAATGGTATTCTACGGTGGGATAAATAAAATATCTCCATCCTTAATTAGAGATTTTAAGTATGAACTCTTTTCTTTTTTAGGTAGCCTTACACAATGTGAAACTAAATTACTCAATATTCTAATATAGGTTTCGGACATCGGGTGAGATACTAAAAGAATATCTAATATATATTTTTTTGATGTTGGACTAATTAGTAAACAAGCATTAAAATTCATATAATGTCAAATGACACCGCTTGGTCTAAGGTGTTTCATTTCTGCACCTAGTCATTTTCTCCCCATGGGCAAAAAATATGTCAATGGACTAGAGCTGTCAATATGGGCGGGGTCGGGCTAGCCCAGCCCAGCCCACATGGGCTTTAGCAATTGACGGGTTGGGCTGAGCTAGCCCACCATTTTGACGGGCCTTATAATGGTCAGCCCACCCCAGTCCTATGTGGGCTGCGGGCCCCCACGGGCCGGCCCAATATTTTTTTAAGTATAATTTTATATTTTTTCTTTAAGTTCTAACCTAAAAAGATAAATATTTAAAAGTTAAAAAAATCTAATTGGAAAGATTTCACAAAACTTAATAACTTTTTATACTGTTTCAATATATGATAAACACGAAAAAAATAAAAGACAAGACTAATATTTCATTCACTAAAAATCAAAAGTCAAAACAAACTATTCAAGAGAACGTCCATGATGCTTACGGGATATGCAACACATCATCTTCATCAAACACATTTGAATCCGCTTGTGAGAAGGTTGTCTTAATATCTTCGCTTTCATCTACATCTACAATTTGTATGCAATATTAATTAGTTAAATATTAAGAATAATTAAAATTTTAAAGCTAATTAATGTTTTAAGACTTTGATCTTTTAATGTGATGAGCTTAATAAACATTAAGCTTGAATACTCTTCTTGATATTTTTTGTGTCATATACTTTTCATATTTTATATATGTCAAATACATATTTTTATTAGGCACACGGGCCGGCCCAACCCAGCCTCAGTCAAGCCTCACGGGTCACGGGCTTATTCGGGCCGAGCTTAAAAGCCTCGTTTTTAAATGGGCTCAAAGAATTCTAGCCCAGCCCTGCTAAATCACGGGCAGGGCTGGGCTGGCCCACCGGGCCAAGCCCATATTGACGGCTCTACAATGGACAAGTCAATTTTTAATATATAAGACAATCGAACACTAGAAAATAATTTTTTAAAAATATATTTCGCTGGAATTACATTAATTAAAAATACATATTGTCGGAAATAAAAGGAAAAATATTTTACCGTACACACATATTATATTGTCATTTTAAACATAATTAAATCCGTGACATGTGGATAACAATTATATTTATCACGAGCTAGATTCAGATTGGATTCCCTTTTAAGGATATAAAAAACAAAAATAATGACAACTCTGAAAAGAAGTAAAGAAATGTACAGATTTGACTGTAATGCCTTTTTCTACGGTTAAGTGGTTTACTATTTACAGAATAATTAATTAGAAATAATCTTCCGTTAATTATCCATTTAACATTTATTTAACTTTTTTTTTTATATATAAAGAAAATTTCTTGGCACCGACTTAGGTAAGTAGGAAAGTTCGAATAAAGTAAAGAAAGTAGGGCCCACATTATTGACCAAACTACTACATACTATATGAAATGCCCCAACTAAAAAGTCAAAAATCATGTGCATATGTTTTTCGAATAAAATAAAAAATAATGAATCTTGATAACTCCAAATAAACTATTAAAAAATTGGAAAAAATTTATTATCACCAATCGCGTCAACTACATTAATTTACCTTCATATATATATATATATATATATATATATATATATATATATATATATATATATATATTGTGCTTGGGAGCAAATCTAGTGCTTCGACGTCGATACTATGTTCACCCGAACTTAATATTTCTTATGCGGGGTATAGATTCTTACTTAAGAAATCGTAAAAATTTAAAATATATTAAATTTGAACCTATAATTTTAAATATCCCTTATACTCAATAATGTACAACTTTATATCCGAAAACGTATCACATTAAACCCCCTTAATGTGGTGGGACTCAGATATTTTTTCCATAATAAACACAAGGATCCAAAAAAAAAA
>NW_017670453.1:103849-114455 GCF_001879085.1 Nicotiana attenuata
AAGAAAAACGAGCGCAACACAACCCAAACCTATTCAAAACTCATCTGAGGCCCTCGGGACCTCAACCAACAATTCCAACAAGTCATATATCACTATCCGAACTTAGTCAAACCTCCGAAACACCCAAAACCACACCAAAATACCAAATCAACCTCTAATTCAAGCCTAAGAACTTCTAAACTTCCAACTTTTGCCAATTCAAGCCTAATTCTACCACGAACCTCCAAATTATATTCCAGAAACACTCCTAAGTCTAAATTCACCCAACGAAGCTAATCGAATCATAAAAATCCAAATTCAAATTCTTTTACTCATAAGTCAACTTCCGTAGCTTTCTAATTAAGAGACTAAGCGTTCATTTCACTCCAAAACTACTCCGAACCCAAACCTACCAACTTGATACAACTCAACACAGCTGAACAACATATAAATAAGCATAGATGGGGGGAAATGTGGCTATAACTCTCAGAACGAACGATCGGGTCGTTACATGCATATTGGTCTATTAAAGGTTTTCCTTTTATTTTTAAGGCTTAACAACTTGTTTGGATAGTTGTTATGTATTGTTTCATAATATATCATATAGTATTGTATTGTATTGTATTATATTTTACTGTCAATGACTGGATAGATTGTATTGTTTGTCGTCGTTTCAGGATGTCATGCACCAATAATATGAATAATAAACTTACAATATTATATATAAAAAAGTAAGGTACAAGGTAAAATTGTTATATAAAAAGGTAAAGGTAAAAAATAAAATAGAATTATTTAATAATAAGAAAATGCAAGATGAGAGTAAAAATTAAGGTAACGATGTAACCACACCAAATCGATCGTTTCATAAAGTAGTACTTTTAGTTTTTACATAACGACGAATTTAACAATACGATACAATAAAATTTAAATAACAATCAAAATAAATATTATATTTAAAATAACAATACCATACTGTGCAATATGTAAGAACCATCCAAACAAACTGTAAAGTGGAATTTTTATTAAGAATGAAAAGATTTTAATTTTTAGCCATTCCATTATAATGCTAGGTGTTATATGCCTAAATTCATTTCATTTGGGGGTTTAATGGTAGAAATCATTCTCTTCTCACCTTTTACCTGACAAATAAATATACCCAGATGAGTAATGTGAGAGAAAAAAAGCTCTGATATTTTTAATGTTTTCCACAGAGAGAGAATAAAAGCCAAAAGGGCCCATATGAAAAGGGAGTAATAATAAAATAATAAATAAAAGAGAAAGAAGACAGCTAGCGAGAGGAAAAATTGCACAAGGCCAAGAATCTGAAAATAGGAAAATGACATATAAACAGTTTCTTTCTTTATAGGAATAGTTATTTTCAATATTAATTTAAGGTTTTTTGTAAATTTGCTCTGTCTTTACATATACAGATGTGAAGATATACATACAGAGATATATCTCTCTTCTCCTCCACATCTGGGGTTGCTCTAAAATCCAGTCTTGATCAACATTCTTACCCCAGAAGTGTAAGGGAAAATTTTGAGTATTTCAAGATTTTCCTGATATAATTTTATCAGTTTCCTAACATACAGGTACTTTACTGTTTTTTCTCCTTTTTTTGGAGTCTCTTTTTTTTTTTGTGTGTGTGTGTGTGTGTGTGTGTGTGCTTTTCTCATCAGAAAGCTGATTAGTGAGCTTTGTTCTGTTTTTCTCTCTGTGTGTGTGCGCGCATTTTTCTCATTAGAAAGCTGATTAGTGAGCTTTGTTCTCTGTGTGTGTGTGTGTGTGTGTCTGTGTGCATTTTTCTCATCAGAAAGCTGATTAGTGAGCTTTGTTCTCTGTGTGTGTGTGTGTGCGCGCACTTTTCTCATCAGAAAGCTGATTAGTGAGCTTTGTTCTGTTTTTCTCTCTGTGTGTGTGTGCGCATTTTTCTCATTAGAAAGCTGATTAGTGAGCTTTGTTCTCTGTGTGTGTGCACTTTTCTCATCAGAAAGCTGATTAGTGAGCTTTGTTCTCTGTGTGTATGTGTGTGTGCATTTTTCTCATCAGAAAGCTGATTAGTGAGCTTTGTTCTCTGTTTCTGTGTGTGTATGTGCATTTTTTTAATCAGATAGCTGATTAATGAGCTTTATTCTGTTTGTTTTTTGGTGTGTGTGTGCGTGCATTTTTTTCATAAGAAAGCTGATTATTGGGTACTGTTCTGTTTCTGTGGTATTTGGTTTTTATCATTTTCTGTGTCAGATGTATTCAGATTCATTGCATTGAGTCTTTGCTGTCTCTTTCTCATTGATTACTGCTAATTTTGCTGTTTTTTCAGTATTGAGTTTTCTTTAGTTTTTTCCAACATGATCCTGGTTCATCAATTTTCTTGAATTAACATGGCTTGTATAGTTCAAGATTTGATCTTGAGATGATTAAATTGTTCATAAAGATTGGATCTTTTCCTCACTTTCAACTCAGCTTCAAACATTTCCTGTTACTACTGCATTGAGTTTTAAAGTTCAAGATTTGATCTTTGGATTAGTGAATTGTTCATAAAGTTTGAATCTTTTTCTCACTTTCAACTCATATAGTTCAAGATTTGATCTTTGGATTAATGAATTGTTCATAAGTTTTGAATTTTTTCTCACTTTCAGCTCATATAGTTCAAGACTATGTTGCCCAGACTCTCCGTAAATGACGACGGATGTGTGTCGGATCCTCCAAAAGTAGTGTATTTTTAAAGGATCCGACACGGGTACCGCAACATTTTGGAGAGTCCGCGCAACATAGGTTCAAGATTTGATCTTTGGATTAATGAACTGTTCATAAAGTTTGAATCTTTTTCTCACTTTCAGCTCAATTTCAAGCATTTCATGCTCCTACTGCTTCTTTTTCTCTGTGTGTGTGTGTTCACTTTCGGCAAGACTTACTTGAGTAGTAAAAGTACAACTGATTCTTGGTCAACAATTGAAGTAAGGGCAATTTCAACTTATCTTCATTGTACTAGCTTTTACACTGTATTTTCCTTTCTTGTTTTCTTGTGTTTTTTTTTTCTTGCCTGGTACAAGTTAGGTGCAAAATTTTGCCATATTTCTTACATTTCTGACTTTAGTGTCCAAGAGGGCCCTCATTTGGACAGCATAATTTGATAAAGTTTTGGGCCCTATATCATGTGGAAATATAAAGATAAAGTGAACATGTGAATTCTAATATGCCCCCTATATTCAATCTCAGCAGATCTAATTAAGAGTTGTAATAAATGCCTTCTATGTAATTAGTTCTGTGATTGCAATTCTTTGATAAAAGGACCTTGTACCTAGTTTGTTATAGGTATTACCGCAGAATATTTTATTTTCAGAGTTCAATTGTTGGACACTTTTAGTAGTGACTGTGTTGTATACTTTTTGGCTGACTTCTTCCTAAGTTAAGAATTTATGCTGCATCCTCCTTTGATTTGACGTTATCGTTTCTCTTTTTAGTTAAAGCAAGATGATGAGTATCATATTCTTGACCCCCAAAAAAATGATTGGTATATGTTTTTCTTCCCATTTGCTTGAGTATATATTCTTTCCAATACCGTTGTTCTTCTTGATGATCCACTTGAAAGAACTGTCACTTACGTGTTTTGCGTCGAGATTTACTAATTGAAGAGGTGGAATGGTTTACGTGGTTGTTTTGCTCGTATGCAGGTAACTGATAAGGATTAGGAACCATGAAGCATAAAGATGGAAAACCATATCAATCAGATAAAAGTTCATGGAAAGTTCCCATGGCATTAACAGTTGTGGTATTGTGTGGGCTTTCTTTTTACCTCGGAGGAATTTTTTGCTCCGAAAAGGAGAGATATGTAGCTGAGAATGTTAGCAAAGTAGTTGAAACTCCCAGTGGAACTGCTACAAGGGCTGTTCAGGTCAAAGCGATTTCCTTTCCCGAATGCAGTGCTGACTTTCAGGACTATACTCCATGCACAGATCCAAAGGTATTAATAACTTCTGGTCTTCTTATCTTAAAACCTTAATCTTTGAGATATGATTTTGGTATTACCTTGTGGCCAGGGGCGGATTTACTGCCCAAAATATGGTGCATGTGAATCTATGGTCGCTCTGCCAAACTATGTTGTTGTTGTTGTTATTTCCTAGAATTGATCTAATATTATCTGCTGGTTGCCATGCTCCAAAAAGGTTGAATGGTGCACTTGGTTGAATGTTGAGTTATTTGCCCAAAGGAAACAGGGATCGGTTCCCACTTATTACTTCCTTTTTTCTCCTTTCTTTAGTGGTGCACCTATGTTCTACATCTGCCTCTGCGTGTGGTTAGTCAATTGTGTTAATGATCTATTTTGATGATATTACAGAGATGGCACAAATATGGTAAACATCGGCTAACTTTCTTGGAACGCCATTGCCCTCCTAGTTTTGAAAGGCAGGAATGCTTGGTACCCCCGCCAGATGGCTATAAATCGCCAATCAGATGGCCAAAGAGCAGAGATGAATGTTGGTATAGGTAATAATTCATCTTCTTGAAGTTTACTTGTCGATGCTTTGCTGGATTTGTTAATGATCGTTGAACCATTACTGGTTGGATCTGGCTTCAGGAATGTTCCATATGATTGGATTAACAAACAAAAGTCCAATCAACATTGGCTTAAAAAAGAAGGGGAGAAGTTCCTCTTCCCTGGTGGTGGTACAATGTTTCCCAACGGAGTCGGTAGCTATGTTGATTTGATGCAAGATTTGATTCCGCAGATGAAAGATGGGACAATCCGAACTGCCATTGATACCGGATGTGGGGTGAGTGGCAATTCTTTTAGTCTTTGTAGTGGAGCTTTTTGTTTCTATTTGTGCTGCTAAATTTGAAATAACAACTTCTCCGGTGATTTATGTTTCTCCTAGGAAATTTAGTTGTAGCATGTGATACAGAATTCAAGTTAAGCATCACGCTCGTCTTCATCTTCCTATAGGTTGCAAGCTGGGGAGGTGATTTACTAGATCGTGGAATTTTAACAGTCTCTCTTGCCCCAAGGGACAATCACCAGGCTCAGGTTCAGTTTGCTCTGGAACGTGGAATTCCTGCAATTCTGGGCATCATTTCTACACAGCGTCTTCCTTTCCCTTCAAATTCTTTTGATATGGCTCATTGCTCAAGATGCCTAATTCCATGGACTGAATTCGGTAAGTTATCTTTATCTCCTTACATAGAAGGTGTATGCTATCTTAACTTTGTATTGCGTGCCTTTTTCCAATTACTAAATAGGGGTATTTGCAAAATTCAGCCGCTGCGGCTAGTGCATAGACGAAGCAAGCAAGATATTAACGGTAATGCTTTTTACTAATTTTACCTCATTATTGTCAGGTGGAGTTTACCTTCTTGAGATACATCGTATACTCCGACCTGGCGGTTTCTGGGTCCTTTCTGGCCCTCCGGTGAACTATCAACATCGTTGGAGAGGATGGAATACCACCATTGAGGAGCAAAAATCGGATTACGATAAGTTGCAAGAGTTGCTAACTTCAATGTGCTTCAAATTATTCAACAAGAAGGACGACATTGCAGTGTGGCAGAAGTTGTCCGACAGTAACTGCTATAAGAAGCTTGATAATCCCGACAACTATCCATCAAAATGTGATGATGGTACTGAACCTGATTCAGCATGGTACACTCCTCTTCGGCCTTGTGTAGTTGTGCCAAATCCATCTGCTAAGAAACTCAAGTTGGACACTCTCGCCAAGTGGCCGGAAAGGTTGCATGTTGCTCCGGAACGTGTTTCTGATGTTCGTGGAGGTAGTGCTGGTGCCTTCAAACATGACGATGATAAATGGAAGGTTCGGGCGAAGCACTACAAGAAGTTGCTCCCCGCGATTGGGACCGACAAGATCAGAAATGTAATGGACATGAACACCTTGTATGGAGGTTTCGCTGCCGCTGTGATTGATGCTCCGGTGTGGGTCATGAATGTGGTTTCATCTTACGCTCCAAATACACTTCCGGTGGTCTACGATAGGGGTCTTATTGGAACAATTCATGACTGGTAACAATGATTTATATGCAAAATTTGAAGCTTAAATTACTGTAGTCGCTCTCTATATTTATGTTTCGTTAAGCTCTTCGTTTGTTGCTCCACAGGTGTGAGGCTTTCTCAACATATCCTCGGACATACGATCTCCTTCATCTTGATGGCCTCTTCTCTGCTGAAAGTCATAGGTAAATAAGCATTTGCACCTCAAGTTCAAGCTTCGTGGCTTAATTGCATTTTGTCCTTCATTGTTTGCCGTTAACTCCTCATCCTTTATCGAGTCGTGCTTAACCCCCTTCCAACTAAAAGGCTAAGCATCTATTTTTAAGCTAGGGAACTTTGTTTTTCTTTTCCGTGACATTGGTTCGGTGTATCCTACAACAACAACTACACCTCAACCCCAAGCTGGTCAGAGTCGGTTGTATGAATCCTCAATATTTAATACTCCAACTAAAAGGCTAAGCATCTATTTTTAAGCTAGCGAACTTGTTTTTCTTTTCTATGACATCAGTTACGTGTATCGTACAACAACTACACCTCAACTTGAAGCTGGTTGGGGTCGGCTGTATGAATCCTCAATATTTTATACTCCGTACTTAAGGAGCTGTCTCTACTGTGCAGGTGTGAAATGAAGTATGTGCTGCTGGAAATGGACCGTATTTTGCGACCCAACGGATACACAATAATCCGAGAATCCAGCTATTTCGTAGATGCTATTGCTACTATGGCTAAGGGAATGAGATGGAGCTGTCGTAAGGAAGAAACCGAATACGGCTTAGAGAAGGAGAAGGTATTGATTTGCCAAAAGAAGCTCTGGTATTCAAAGCAAAGTTCATGATATGAGAACAGCATATGATAAACAATTGCTGATAAAGTCTCTTTGGAGGGAAAAGTTATATATTTTAAGATACCAGCCCATAGGAGATAAGTAAGTCCACACAAGCTCACATATATATATGTATTTGTTCTAAAGATCATGAAAATTTGAGATTTTGAATTGATGTATTAATAGCCAAATAACCAATGCTAGTAGTTTAATGGCTTTGTTATGCAATATATATTCTTTGTAAGGCCCCTAAGTCTTCTCTTTTGCGCCAGCTGGCCCTCGGGGATTTCTCAGTTATTTAAAAAAAAAAAAAGGCACGCCGTCTTTGGTTGTATTCTATTTTTATTTTATTTTTCAAAACCCTCTTAGTGCTGGCTGTGATGTATGTATTTGTTGAAAAGTGAAGACATTGCAGCTATTTATGTACCTAAGTTAGATTTGTTCCTTTTTGAAGTCTTCTTTTCAGTGAAATATTTAAGCTCAGTGTTTCTTGTTACATTGCTTCTAACTCATGAAAAGTGACCAAATAATATATGTATCTTATGTGTTGTGCAAAAAAAAAAAGTGTTTAGGGCTCGTTTGGTACGAGGGATAAGGGATAATTAATCTCGGGACTAAATTTGAGATGAGATTATCCTACGTTAGTTGGGATTATATTGCGGTAAAACTAATCCCGGGATAACTGGATTAGTTATCTTGGTATTGTAGTATTATTTTTATCTCTATGGGAGGGTGGGATAACAATCTCAGAATAACTAATCCTGGGAAAACTTGTGTTCCAACCAAACGACCCCTTAGCCTCTAGGGACTGGTTATAATAGCATCTTCTACCTTATCCCCACCTGAACTGGAGGCAGGATTAGAGACAAGGGAATTTAAGCTAAAAAGAAAAAACTGAGGCTAAAATATCATAGTGAAAGTCCAATCCATGAGACATTTTTCTAACTCCCTTTGCTTCTATACTGGAAGTTCTCCTTATATAAATGAGAAAAAACAATCTATGCATATACATAAAAGTTTATTTTTAATATTTATTACTATTTAATTTTTTGAAGGGGAACCTTAGAGCAATGGTAAATTGTCTCTGTGTGACCTATAGCTTACGGGTTTGCCACTAATGTTTGTATCATGGTAGGCTGCCTACATCACATCCCTTGGGGCACGGACCCTTTTCTGGATCTTGCGTGAACACGGGATGCTTTGTGCATCGGACTGCCTTTTTTTTCTATATAACTTTCTGGCGAGTCGTGGAAGCAGCCACTAATGCTTGCATTAGGGCAAATTGTCTACATCACACTCTTAAGATGCGATCTTTCCCCGAATCCTGTATGAATACGAGATGCCTTATGCACCGGGCTGCCAATAACTTTCTGATGAAAGGGATTATTGATCACTCCAAGGTTGTTTTGGTTTGAACCTTGAGATGACAAGATTGATGATGATATACAAAGGGCTTTAACACACTGATGATTGACAAATGAGACTTGCTTTAGTTGTTGGAGTTTGGTGGAAATTAAGTAGGAAAGAAATCAATTTTGAGATCATTTATGGGTCAAATGTAAGCCACCAAACTCCCCAACCAACTCCTAAAAGTTGCTTTAAAACAGAGGAATTGATATCTGAGTTTGTAATGGACCACAGAATGTGGAAAATCCTCCTCATTTTTAGATTTAATTATAGCCGACTCCAATTTGTTTGTAAGTGAAGGTGTTTGTTGTTAGTTTATATTCAAAATACATACAAAACAGTCTAGGTCTGACGTCCATGTTCCAAAATTTCCTTCCGAACAAATACAACCGAAGATAAAAGCTAAATTCACATGCGGACGATAGTGATCCATTAATTATTTACTCCATTTGTCTCAATTTATGTCATGTAGCTCGAATTTCGAAGGTAAAGTTATTATTTTTTACCGTGATTCTCATATATTAAGATCAGCGGTGAAGTTGGAACTCTTATTAAGGGGATTAAAAATTCAAAGAATACAAACACACAAGAGCTATTGAGTTGTGTCAAGAGGATTCAACAATCACACTATATATATATATATATATATATATATATTTTATTGACTTGGTAAATCTTGGCTATTTTTGAATGACCAGTCCGAAAAACTGGTTAGATCGTGCTATTTTTACCTTAATAGCATATGGAATGTACTACCTTGGACTTTGATCCATCTTCAAATGCGATATGGACCCAAAACCATACATAAGGACTAATTCAAGAGAAATTACCAATTATGTCCGACCATAACTAAATTAGTATAAAAATTGATCAATTCATAAACTATTACTAATATTAGTCACGTGCTATTAATATTAGTCAATCAACTATTTATAGCTAAAGAAGGTCAAATTTTTGCTTTCTTTTGTGTATCATTTGTGTATCACATATGGATCATGTATATCAAATATATATTATATGTATATCCATGTATACATGTGTGTGAGATACATGCATGATACATGTGTGGCTGAAGAATTTTGTAAACTCGATTTTAACTCACAATTTTGATACTTAATCGGTCCAAATCACCTCTAATCTTGCTCAAATTTCGTATATTGCCCTCATCTATTTGTTTTCAATGAATTCCAACTATACCCGTTGAAAATAAAAATCTGTTTTGCCTAATATTTTTAATATTGTATATCAATGGTAATGAATTTTGACTCCAAACTAGTCTAACTCACCTTCAAACTTTGTTAAATTTTATCTACTGCCTCATCTATATATTTTTAACGAATTCCAACAATGCCCATTGACCAAAAAAAAAAAAAACTTTTTTGCCTATGTTTTTTAAATGTTATATATCATTTAAAATGGCTAGTTGTTGCTAAATAGTGTCTCTTTTTGGTTCATTCCTGTAAGATTTCTCTAATTCAAGTCTGTTTTAGGCCTAGTCCACCATTGTAATAAAAAATTGGTAAAAATTGCATGGGGCGCCCTATTTGGGCGCCCCTTTTTAACCTGTAGCCGCTTTGTCTTTTTGTTTGCACCCGTATCCGTTTTTTATTAAAAGCCTTTTAAAAAGACTATTTTGCCCTTCTTTATTAAAAGACTACTTTCTCTCCAAGTATACGCTAGTGCTCTACTGTCTCTGTTTCTCTCTCCCGTTATTGGCGTTTTTTGGTTTGTTCTTCTCTGAAATCAGACGGTTTTTGTTGTTGTTTTGATTTTTCAACTGCTAGTCGTCGTTGTTCCCACATTACGGTTTAATCACAGGTGCATTGTATTAACTTTGTGGGTTTTATTTTACGATTTAATTTCTGGTTTTGGTCTTGATAGTCATGTATTTATGACAAAATAGTTTCTATGTTTGATAAAATAATTTCTGGGTTTAGTTTGATAAGTGCATTAGTTTCACTTTTACGATTGTGTTTTTAGGTTTTTTGAACGAGTGTTTATGTTGTTGATGAAAATTGTATAAATTCTTCAGTGACTAGACGTCCAAATTTTTAAAAATTTTGAGAGTTAAATAGATGATACTATTAAAGTGTGCAGTTTATAATAGTTCAATGATATGTTAGATAGGAGCTGAAATTTTTTTTCCCCATGTTTTGGCATTATTTTTGGATTTGAATTTGTGTTTTGTTTTTTGCTGAATGTTTTGTGTTTGTAACTGGTGAAGTTCAACTTTAGGAGCTGGAGTTTTTGTGTTTGTAACTGGTGAAGTTCAGCTTTAGGAGCTGAAGTTTTTGTGTTTGTAACTGGTGAAGTCGTGCTTTAGGAGCTGAAGTTTTTGTTTTGTTACTGGTGAACTTCAGTCTTAGGAGCTGAATTTTTGTGTTTGTAACTGTGAAGTT